>NW_027517971.1:0-37948 GCF_048772815.1 Callospermophilus lateralis
ATTTAGGTTTCCCTCTGTTCTCTCCTATATAGATAGATGAATTAGGAACTCTAAATTCAACATGGTTTGTAGTAGCTCTTTGAAACTTGACAAAATAAAGGAGTTCTCAGTTTTGTCTCTATGGTTTGTTTCCTCTTCAAGTAGCCCTAGGCACAGACTGTGGAAAGCACTTTCATTGAGAGGGGTTGCCAAGCTTCTAAGAATTAACGAGTTTAGGAAATACCAGCAAATATTTTTTCACCCAATCTTGATGATACTTGCTGGTAATGATCAGTACACAAGTCCCACTTGGCTCACCAAATTTTGTTCTTCTAGGTTGAAGCATTCGTCTACAGTAGCAGTTTTTATATTTCGTTCCCCTCTCTTCTCTCCTATATAGATAGATGAATTTGGAACTCTAAATCCAGCATGGTTTGTAGTAGCTCTTTGAAACTTGGCAAAATAAAGAACTTCCCTGTTTTGTCTCTATGGTTTGTTTCCTCTTCAAGTAGCCCTAGGAACAGACAGTGGAAAAGCACTTTCATTGAGATGGGTTGCCAAGCTTCTAAGAAATATCGAGTTTCCGAAATACCAGCAAATATTTTTTCACCCAAACTTGATGATACTTGGTGATAATGATCAGTACACAAATCCCACTTGGCTCACCAAATTTTGTTCTTCTAGGTTGAAGCTTTCGTCTACAGTAGCATTTTTTATATTTAGGTTTCCCTCTGTTCTCTCCTATATAGATAGATGAATTTGGAACTCTAAATTCAACATGGTTTGTAGTAGCTCTTTTAAACTTGACAATATAAAGGAGTTCTCAGTTTTGTCTCTATGGTTTGTTTCCTCTTAAAGTAGCCCTAGGCACAGACTGTGGAAAGCACTTTCATTGAGAGGCGTTGCCAAGCTTCTAAGAAATAACGAGTTTCCGAAATACCAGCAAATATTTTTTCACCCAATCTTGATAATACTTGGTGGTAACGATCAGTACAGAAGTCCAACTTGGCTCACCAAATTTTGTTCTTCTAGGTTGAAGCGTTCGTCGACAGTAGCAGTTTTTAATTTTAGGTTTCACTCTGTTCTCTCCTATATAGATAGATGAATTTGGAACTCTACATCCAACATGGTTTGTAGTAGCTCTTTGAAACTTGACAAAATAATGGAGTTCTCAGATTTGTCTTTATGGTTTGTTTCCTGTTCAAGTAGCCCTAGGCACAGACTGTGGAAAAGCACTTTCATTGAGAGGGGTTGCCAAGCTTCTAAGAAATAACGAGTTTCCGAAATACCAGCAAATATTTTTTCACCCAATCTTGATGATACTTGGTGGTAATGATCAGTACACAAATCCCACTTGGCTCACGAAAATTTGTTCTTCAAGTTTGAAGCTTTAGTCTACAGTAGCAGTTTTTATATTTAGGTTTCCCTCTGTTCTCTCCTATATAGATAGATGAATTTGGAACTCTAAATCCAACATGGTTTGTAGTAGCTCTTTGAAACTTGACAAAATAAAGGAGTTCTCAGTTTTGTCTCTATGGTTTGTTTCCTCTTCTAGTAGCCCTAGGCACAGACTGTGGAAAGCACTTTCATTTAGAGGTGTTGCCAAGCTTCTAAGAAATAACGAGTTTCCGAAATACCAGCAAATATTTTTTCACCCAATCTTGATGATACTTCGTGGTAATGATCAGTACACAAGTCCCACTTGGCTCACAAAATTTTTTTCTTCCAGGTTGAAGCGTTCGTCGACAGTAGCAGTTCTTATATTTAGGTTTCCCTCTGTTCTCTCCTATATAGATAGATGAATTTGGAACTCTAAATCCAACATGGTTTGTAGTAGCTCTTTGAAACTTGACAAAATAAAGGAGTTCTCAGATTTGTCTCTTTGGTTTGTTTCCTCTTCAAGTAGCCCTGGGCACAGACTGTGGAAAAGCACTTTCATTAAGAGGGGTTGCAAAACTTCTAAGAAATTACGAGTTTTCGAAATACCAGCAAATATTTTTTCACCCAATCTTGATGATACTTGGTGGTAATGATCAGTACACAAATCCCACTTGGCTCCGAAATTTTGTTCTTCGAGTTTGAAGCTTTAGTCTACAGTAGCAGTTTTTATATTTAGATTTCCCTCTGTTCTCTCCTATATAGATAGATGAATTAGGAACTCTAAATTCAACATGGTTTGTAGTAGCTCTTTGAAACTTGACAAAATAAAGGAGTTCTCAGTTTTGTCTCTATGGTTTGTTTCCTCTTCAAGTAGCCCTAGGCACAGACTGTGGAAAGCACTTTCATTGAGAGGGGTTGCCAAGCTTCTAAGAATTAACGAGTTTAGGAAATACCAGCAAATATTTTTTCACCCAATCTTGATGATACTTGCTGGTAATGATCAGTACACAAGTCCCACTTGGCTCACCAAATTTTGTTCTTCTAGGTTGAAGCATTCGTCTACAGTAGCAGTTTTTATATTTCGTTCCCCTCTCTTCTCTCCTATATAGATAGATGAATTTGGAACTCTAAATCCAGCATGGTTTGTAGTAGCTCTTTGAAACTTGGCAAAATAAAGAACTTCCCTGTTTTGTCTCTATGGTTTGTTTCCTCTTCAAGTAGCCCTAGGAACAGACAGTGGAAAAGCACTTTCATTGAGATGGGTTGCCAAGCTTCTAAGAAATATCGAGTTTCCGAAATACCAGCAAATATTTTTTCACCCAAACTTGATGATACTTGGTGATAATGATCAGTACACAAATCCCACTTGGCTCACCAAATTTTGTTCTTCTAGGTTGAAGCTTTCGTCTACAGTAGCATTTTTTATATTTAGGTTTCCCTCTGTTCTCTCCTATATAGATAGATGAATTTGGAACTCTAAATTCAACATGGTTTGTAGTAGCTCTTTTAAACTTGACAATATAAAGGAGTTCTCAGTTTTGTCTCTATGGTTTGTTTCCTCTTAAAGTAGCCCTAGGCACAGACTGTGGAAAGCACTTTCATTGAGAGGCGTTGCCAAGCTTCTAAGAAATAACGAGTTTCCGAAATACCAGCAAATATTTTTTCACCCAATCTTGATAATACTTGGTGGTAACGATCAGTACACAAGTCCAACTTGGCTCACCAAATTTTGTTCTTCTAGGTTGAAGCGTTCGTCGACAGTAGCAGTTTTTAATTTTAGGTTTCACTCTGTTCTCTCCTATATAGATAGATGAATTTGGAACTCTACATCCAACATGGTTTGTAGTAGCTCTTTGAAACTTGACAAAATAATGGAGTTCTCAGATTTGTCTTTATGGTTTGTTTCCTGTTCAAGTAGCCCTAGGCACAGACTGTGGAAAAGCACTTTCATTGAGAGGGGTTGCCAAGCTTCTAAGAAATAACGAGTTTCCGAAATACCAGCAAATATTTTTTCACCCAATCTTGATGATACTTGGTGGTAATGATCAGTACACAAATCCCACTTGGCTCACGAAAATTTGTTCTTCAAGTTTGAAGCTTTAGTCTACAGTAGCAGTTTTTATATTTAGGTTTCCCTCTGTTCTCTCCTATATAGATAGATGAATTTGGAACTCTAAATCCAACATGGTTTGTAGTAGCTCTTTGAAACTTGACAAAATAAAGGAGTTCTCAGTTTTGTCTCTATGGTTTGTTTCCTCTTCTAGTAGCCCTAGGCACAGACTGTGGAAAGCACTTTCATTTAGAGGGGTTGCCAAGCTTCTAAGAAATAACGAGTTTCCGAAATACCAGCAAATATTTTTTCACCCAATCTTGATGATACTTCGTGGTAATGATCAGTACACAAGTCCCACTTGGCTCACAAAATTTTTTTCTTCCAGGTTGAAGCGTTCATCGACAGTAGCAGTTCTTATATTTAGGTTTCCCTCTGTTCTCTCCTATATAGATAGATGAATTTGGAACTCTAAATCCAACATGGTTTGTAGTAGCTCTTTGAAACTTGACAAAATAAAGGAGTTCTAAGATTTGTCTCTTTGGTTTGTTTCCTCTTCAAGTAGCCCTGGGCACAGACTGTGGAAAAGCACTTTCATTAAGAGGGGTTGCAAAACTTCTAAGAAATTACGAGTTTTCGAAATACCAGCAAATATTTTTTCACCCAATCTTGATGATACTTGGTGGTAATGATCAGTACACAAATCCCACTTGGCTCACGAAATTTTGTTCTTCGAGTTTGAAGCTTTAGTCTACAGTAGCAGTTTTTATATTTAGGTTTCCCTCTGTTCTCTCGTATATAGGTAGATGAATTTGGAACTCTAAATTCAACATGGTTTGTAGTAGCTCTTTGAAACTTGACAAAATAAAGGAGTTCTCAGATTTGTCTCTATGGTTTGTTTCCTCTTCAAGTAGCCCTAGGCACAGACTGTGGAAAGCACTTTCATTGAGAGGGGTTGCCAAGCTTCTACGAAATAACGAGTTTCCGAAATACCAGCCAATATTTTTTCACCCAATCTTGATAATACTTGGTGGTAATGATCAGTACACAAATCCCACTTGGCTCACCAAATTTTGTTCTTCTAGGTTGAAGCGTTCTTCGACAGTAGCAGTTTTTATATTTAGGGTTCACTCTGTTCTCTCTTATATAGATAGATGAATTTGGAACTCTAAATCCAACATGGTTTGTAGTAGCTCTTTGAAACTTGACAAAATAAAGGAGTTCTGAGTTTTCTCTCTATGGTTTGTTTCCTCTTCAAGTAGCCCTAGGCACAGACTGTGGAAAAGCACTTTAATTGAGAGGGCTTGCCAAGCTTCTAAGAAATTACGAGTTTTCGAAATACCAGCAAATATTTTTTCACCCAATCGTGATGATACCTGGTGGTAATGATCAGTACACAAATCCCACTTGGCTGACGAAATTTTGTTCTTCGAGTTTGAAGCTTTCGTCTACAGTAGCAGTTTTTATATTTAGGTTTCCCTCTGTTCTCTCCTATATAGGTAGATGAATTTGGAACTCTAAATTCAACATGGTTTGTATTAGCTCTTTGAAACTTGAGAAAATAAAGGAGTTCTCAGTTTTGTCTCTATGGTTTGTTTCCTCTTCAAGTAGCCCTAGGCACAGACTGTGGAGAGCACTTTCATTGAGAGGGGTTGCCAAGCTTCTACGAAATAACGAGTTTCCGAAATACCAGCCAATATTTTTTCACCCAATCTTGATAATACTTGGTGGTAATGATCAGTACACAAATCCCACTTGGCTCACCAAATTTTGTTCTTCTAGGTTGAAGCGTTCTTCGACAGTAGCAGTTTTTATATTTAGGGTTCACTCTGTTCTCTCATATATAGATAGATGAATTTGGAACTCTAAATCCAACATGGTTTGTAGTAGCTCTTTGAAACTTGACAAAATAAAGGAGTTCTGAGTTTTCTCTCTATGGTTTGTTTCCTCTTCAAGTAGCCCTAGGCAAAGACTGTGGAAAAGCACTTTTATTAAGAGGGGTTGCCAAGCTTCTAAGAAATTACGAGTTTTCGAAATACCAGCAAATATTTTTTCACCCAATCTTGATGATACTTGGTGGTAATGATCAGTACACAAATGCCACTTGGCTCACGAAATTTTGTTCTTCGAGTTTGAAGCTTTCGTCTACAGTAGCAGTTTTTATATTTAGGTTTCCCTGTGTTCTCTCCTATATAGATAGATGAATTTGGAACTCTAAATTCAACATGGTTTGTAGTAGCTCTTTGAAACTTGAGAAAATAAAGGAGTTCTCAGTTTTGTCTCTATGGTTTGTTTTCTCTTCAAGTAGCCCTAGGCACAGACTGTGGAAAGCACTTTCATTGAGAGGGGTTGCCAAGCTTCTACGAAATAACGAGTTTCCGAAATACCAGCCAATATTTTTTCACCCAATCTTGATAATACTTGGTGGTAATGATCAGTACACAAATCCCACTTGGCTCACCAAATTTTGTTCTTCTAGGTTGAAGCGTTTTTCGACAGTAGCAGTTTTTATATTTAGGGTTCACCCTGTTCTCTCATATATAGATAGATGAATTTGGAACTCTAAATCCAACATGGTTTGTATTAGCTCTTTGAAACTTGACAAAATAAAGGAGTTCTGAGTTTTCTCTCTATGGTTTGTTTCCTCTTCAAGTAGCCCTAGGCACAGACTGTGGAAAAGCACTTTCATTGAGAGTGGTTGCAAGGCTTCTAAGATTACAAGTTTCCGAAATACCAGCAAATATTTTTTCACTTAATCTTGATGATACTTGGTGGTAATGATCAGTATACAGATCCCAATTGGCTCAACAAATTTTGTTCTTCTAGGTTCAAGCGTTCGTCTACAGTAGCAGTTTTTATATTTAGGTTTCCCTCTGTTCTCTCCTATATAGATAGATGTATTTGGAACTCTAAATCCAACATGGTTTGTAGTAGCTCTTTGAAACTTGACAAAATAAAGGAGTTCTCAGTTTTGTCTCTATGGTTTGTTTCCTCTTCAAGTAGCCCTAGGCACAGACTGTGGAAAAGCACTTTCATTGAGAAGGGTTGCAAAGCTTCTAAGAATTAACGAGTTTAGGAAATACCAGCAAATATTTTTTCACCCAATCTTGATGATACTTGGTGGTAATGATCAGTACACAAATCCCACTTGGCTCACCAAATTTTGTTCTTCTAGGTTAAAGCTTTCGTCTACAGTAGCAGTTTTTATATTTAGTTTTCCCTCTGTTCTCTCCTATATAGATAGATGAATTTGGAACTCTAAATTCAACATGGTTTGTAGTAGCTCTTTTAAACTTGACAAAATAAAGGAGTTCTCAGTTTTGTCTCTATGGTTTGTTTCCTCTTCAAGTAGCCCTAGGCATAGACTGTGGAAAGCACTTTCATTTAGAGGGGTTGCCAAACTTCTAAGAAATAACGAGTTTCTGAAATACCAGCAAATATTTTTTCACCCAATCTTGATGATACTTGGTGGTAATGATCAGTACACAAGTCCCACTTGGCTCACAAAATTTTTTTCTTCTAGGTTGAAGCGTTCGTCGACAGTAGCAGTTCTTATATTTAGGTTTCCCTCTGTTCTCTCCTATATAGATAGATGAATTTGGAACTCTAAATCCAACATGGTTTGTAGTAGCTCTTTGAAACTTGACAAAATAAAGGAGTTCTCAGATTTGTCTCTATGGTTTGTTTCCTCTTCAAGTAGCCCTAGGCACGGACTGTGGAAAGCACTTTCATTGAGAGTGGTTGCCAAGCTTCTAAGAATTAACGAGTTTAGGAAATACCAGCAAATATTTTTTCACCCAATCTTGATGATTCTTGGTGGTAAAGATCAGTACACAAATCCCACTTGGCTCTCCAAATTTTGTTCTTCTAGGTTAAAGCTTTCGTCTACAGTAGCACTTTTTATATTTAGTTTTCCCTCTGTTCTCTCCTATATAGATAGATGAATTTGGAACTCTAAATTCAACATGGTTTGTAGTAGCTATTTTAAACTTGACAAAATAAAGGAGTTCTCAATTTTGTCTCTATGGTTTGTTTTCTCTTCAAGTAGCCCTAGGCACAGACTGTGGAAAGCACTTTCATTTAGAGGGGTTGCCAAACTTCTAAGAAATAACGAGTTTCCGAAATACCAGCAAATATTTTTTCACGCAATCTTGATGATACTTGGTGGTAATGATCAGTACACAAGTCCCACTTGGCTCACAAAATTTTTGTCTTCTTGGTTGAAGCGTTCGTCGACAGTAGCAGTTCTTATATCTAGGTTTCCCTCTGTTCTCTCCTATATAGATAGATGAATTTGGAACTCTAAATCCAACATGGTTTGTAGTAGCTCTTTGAAACTTGACAAAATATAGGAGTTCTCAGATTTGTCTCTATGGTTTGTTTCCTCTTCAAGTAGCCCTAGGCACAGACTGTGGAAAAGCACTTTCATTGAGAGGGGTTGCCAGGCTTCTAAGAAATTACGGGTTTTCGAAATACCAGCAAATATTTTTTCACCCAATCTTGATGATACTTGGTGGTAATGATCAGTACACAAATCCCACTTGGCTGACGAAATTTTGTTCTTCGAGTTTGAAGCTTTCGTCTACAGTAGCAGTTTTTATATTTAGGTTTCCCTCTGTTCTCTCGTATATAGGTAGATGAATTGGAACTCTAAATTCAACATGGTTTGTAGTAGCTCTTTGAAACTTGACAAAATAAAGGAGTTCTCAGATTTGTCTCTATGGTTTGTTTCCTCTTCAAGTAGCCCTAGGCACAGACTGTGGAAAGCACTTTCATTGAGAGGGGTTGCCAAGCTTCTACGAAATAACGAGTTTCCGAAATACCAGCCAATATTTTTTCACCCAATCTTGATAATACTTGGTGGTAATGATCAGTACACAAATCCCACTTGGCTCACCAAATTTTGTTCTTCTAGGTTGAAGCGTTCTTCGACAGTAGCAGTTTTTATATTTAGGGTTCACTCTGTTCTCTCATATATAGATAGATGAATTTGGAACTCTAAATCCAACATGGTTTGTAGTAGCTCTTTGAAACTTGACAAAACAAAGGAGTTCTGAGTTTTCTCTCTATGGTTTGTTTCCTCTTCAAGTAGCCCTAGGCACAGACTGTGGAAAAGCACTTTAATTGAGAGGGCTTGCCAAGCTTCTAAGAAATTACGAGTTTTCGAAATACCAGCAAATATTTTTTCACCCAATCGTGATGATACCTGGTGGTAATGATCAGTACACAAATCCCACTTGGCTGACGAAATTTTGTTCTTCGAGTTTGAAGCTTTCGTCTACAGTAGCAGTTTTTATATTTAGGTTTCCCTCTGTTCTCTCCTATATAGGTAGATGAATTTGGAACTCTAAATTCAACATGGTTTGTATTAGCTCTTTGAAACTTGACAAAATAAAGGAGTTCTCAGTTTTGTCTCTATGGTTTGTTTCCTCTTCAAGTAGCCCTAGGCACAGACTGTGGAGAACACTTTCATTGAGAGGGGTTGCCAAGCTTCTACGAAATAACGAGTTTCCGAAATACCAGCCAATATTTTTTCACCCAATCTTGATAATACTTGGTGGTAATGATCAGTACACAAATCCCACTTGGCTCACCAAATTTTGTTCTTCTAGGTTGAAGCGTTCTTCGACAGTAGCAGTTTTTATATTTAGGGTTCACTCTGTTCTCTCATATATAGATAGATGAATTTGGAACTCTAAATCCAACATGGTTTGTAGTAGCTCTTTGAAACTTGACAAAATAAAGGAGTTCTGAGATTTCTCTCTATGGTTTGTTTCCTCTTCAAGTAGCCCTAGGCAAAGACTGTGGAAAAGCACTTTCATTAAGAGGGGTTGCCAAGCTTCTAAGAAATTACGAGTTTTCGAAATACCAGCAAATATTTTTTCACCCAATCTTGATGATACTTGGTGGTAATGATCAGTACACAAATCCCACTTGGCTGACGAAATTTTGTTCTTCGAGTTTGAAGCTTTCGTCTACAGTAGCAGTTTTTATATTTAGGTTTCCCTCTGTTCTCTCCTATATAGATAGATGAATTTGGAACTCTAAATTCAACATGGTTTGTAGTAGCTCTTTGAAACTTGAGAAAATAAAGGAGTTCTCAGTTTTGTCTCTATGGTTTGTTTTCTCTTCAAGTAGCCCTAGGCACAGAGTGTGGAAAGCACTTTCATTGAGAGGGGTTGCCAAGCTTCTACGAAATAACGAGTTTCCGAAATACCAGCCAATATTTTTTCACCCAATCTTGATAATACTTGGTGGTAATGATCAGTACACAAATCCCACTTGGCTCACCAAATTTTGTTCTTCTAGGTTGAAGCGTTTTTCGACAGTAGCAGTTTTTATATTTAGGGTTCACCCTGTTCTCTCATATATAGATAGATGAATTTGGAACTCTAAATCCAACATGGTTTGTATTAGCTCTTTGAAACTTGACAAAATAAAGGAGTTCTGAGTTTTCTCTCTATGGTTTGTTTCCTCTTCAAGTAGCCCTAGGCACAGACTGTGGAAAAGCACTTTCATTGAGAGTGGTTGCAAGGCTTCTAAGATTACAAGTTTCCGAAATACCAGCAAATATTTTTTCACTTAATCTTGATGATACTTGGTGGTAATGATCAGTATACAGATCCCAATTGGCTCACCAAATTTTGTTCTTCTAGGTTCAAGCGTTCGTCTACAGTAGCAGTTTTTATATTTAGGTTTCCCTCTGTTCTCTCCTATATAGATAGATGAATTTGGAACTCTAAATCCAACATGGTTTGTAGTAGCTCTTTGAAACTTGACAAAATAAAGGAGTTCTCAGTTTTGTCTCTATGGTTTGTTTCCTCTTCAAGTAGCCCTAGGCACAGACTGTGGAAAAGCACTTTCATTGAGATGGGTTGCCAAGCTTCTTAGAATTAACGAGTTTAGGAAATACCAGCAAATATTTTTTCACCCAATCTTGATGATACTTGGTGGTAATGATCAGTACACAAATCCCACTTGGCTCACCAAATTTTGTTCTTCTAGGTTAAAGCTTTCGTCTACAGTAGCAGTTTTTATATTTAGTTTTCCCTCTGTTCTCTCCTATATAGATAGATGAATTTGGAACTCTAAATTCAACATGGTTTGTAGTAGCTCTTTTAAACTTGACAAAATAAAGGAGTTCTCAGTTTTGTCTCTATGGTTTGTTTCCTCTTCAAGTAGCCCTAGGCATAGACTGTGGAAAGCACTTTCATTTAGAGGGGTTGCCAAACTTCTAAGAAATAACGAGTTTCTGAAATACCAGCAAATATTTTTTCACCCAATCTTGATGATACTTGGTGGTAATGATCAGTACACAAGTCCCACTTGGCTCACAAAATTTTTTTCTTCTAGGTTGAAGCGTTCGTCGACAGTAGCAGTTCTTATATTTAGGTTTCCCTCTGTTCTCTCCTATATAGATAGATGAATTTGGAACTCTAAATCCAACATGGTTTGTAGTAGCTCTTTGAAACTTGACAAAATTAAGGAGTTCTCAGATTTGTCTCTATGGTTTGTTTCCTCTTCAAGTAGCCCTAGGCGCAGACTGTGGAAAAGCACTTTCATTTAAAGGGGTTGCCAAGCTTCTAAGAAATAACGAGTTTCCGAAATACCAGCAAATATTTTTTCACCCAATCTTGATGATACTTGGTGGTAATGATCAGTACACAAGTCCCACTTGGCTCACAAAATTTTTTTCTTCTAGGTTGAAGCGTTCGTCGACAGTAGCAGTTCTTATATTTAGGTTTCCCTCTGTTCTCTCCTATATAGATAGATGAATTTGGAACTCTAAATCCAACATGGTTTGTAGTAGCTCTTTGAAACTTGACAAAATAAAGGAGTTCTCAGATTTGTCTCTATAGTTTGTTTCCTCTTCAAGTAGCCCTAGGCACAGACTGTGGAAAAGCCCTTTCATTAAGAGGGGTTGCAAAACTTCTAAGAAATTACGAGTTTTCGAAATACCAGCAAATATTTTTTCACCCAATCTTGATGATACTTAGTGGTAATGATCAGTACACAAATCCCACTTGGCTCACGAAATTTTGTTCTTCGAGTTTGAAGCTTTAGTCTACAGTAGCAGTTTTTATATTTAGGTTTCCCTCTGTTCTCTCCTATATAGATAGATGAATTTGGAACTCTAAATTCAACATGGTTTGTAGTAGCTCTTTGAAACTTGACAAAATAAAGGAGTTCTCAGTTTTGTCTCTATGGTTTGTTTCCTCTTCAAGTAGCCCTAAGCACGGACTGTGGAAAGCACTTTCATTGAGAGGGGTTGCCAAGCTTCTATGAATTAACGAGTTTAGGAAATACCAGCAAATATTTTTTCACCCAATCTTGATGATACTTGGTGGTAATGATCAGTACACAAATCCCACTTGGCTCACCAAATTTTGTTCTTCTAGGTTAAAGCTTTCGTCTACAGTAGCAGTTTTTATATTTAGTTTTCCCTCTGTTCTCTCCTATATAGATAGATGAATTTGGAACTCTAAATTCAACATGGTTTGTAGTAGCTCTTTGAAACTTGACAAAATAAAAAAGTTCTCAGTTTTGTCTCTATGGTTTGTTTCCTCTTCAAGTAGCCCTAGGCACGGACTGTGGAAAGCACTTTCATTGAGAGTGGTTGCCAAGCTTCTAAGAATTAACGAGTTTAGGAAATACCAGCAAATATTTTTTCACCCAATCTTGATGATACTTGGTGGTAATGATCAGTACACAAATCCCACTTGGCTCTCCAAATTATGTTCTTCTAGGTTAAAGCTTTCGTCTACAGTAGCACTTTTTATATTTAGTTTTCCCTCTGTTCTCTCCTATATAGATAGATGAATTTGGAACTCTAAATCCAACATGGTTTGTAGTAGCTCTTTGAAACTTGACAAAATATAGGAGTTCTCAGATTTGTCTCTATGGTTTGTTTCCTCTTCAAGTAGCCCTAGGCACAGACTGTGGAAAAGCACTTTCATTGAGAGGGGTTGCCAGGCTTCTAAGAAATTACGGGTTTTCGAAATACCAGCAAATATTTTTTCACCCAATCTTGATGATACTTGGTGGTAATGATCAGTACACAAATCCCACTTGGCTGACGAAATTTTGTTCTTCGAGTTTGAAGCTTTCGTCTACAGTAGCAGTTTTTATATTTAGGTTTCCCTCTGTTCTCTCGTATATAGGTAGATGAATTTGGAACTCTAAATTCAACATGGTTTGTAGTAGCTCTTTGAAACTTGACAAAATAAAGGAGTTCTCAGATTTGTCTCTATGGTTTGTTTCCTCTTCAAGTAGCCCTAGGCACAGACTGTGGAAAGCACTTTCATTGAGAGGGGTTGCCAAGCTTCTACGAAATAACGAGTTTCCGAAATACCAGCCAATATTTTTTCACCCAATCTTGATAATACTTGGTGGTAATGATCAGTACACAAATCCCACTTGGCTCACCAAATTTTGTTCTTCTAGGTTGAAGCGTTCTTCGACAGTAGCAGTTTTTATATTTAGGGTTCACTCTGTTCTCTCATATATAGATAGATGAATTTGGAACTCTAAATCCAACATGGTTTGTAGTAGCTCTTTGAAACTTGACAAAATAAAGGAGTTCTGAGTTTTCTCTCTATGGTTTGTTTCCTCTTCAAGTAGCCCTAGGCACAGACTGTGGAAAAGCACTTTAATTGAGAGGGCTTGCCAAGCTTCTAAGAAATTACGAGTTTTCGAAATACCAGCAAATATTTTTTCACCCAATCGTGATGATACCTGGTGGTAATGATCAGTACACAAATCCCACTTGGCTGACGAAATTTTGTTCTTCGAGTTTGAAGCTTTCGTCTACAGTAGCAGTTTTTATATTTAGGTTTCCCTCTGTTCTCTCCTATATAGGTAGATGAATTTGGAACTCTAAATTCAACATGGTTTGTAGTAGCTCTTTGAAACTTGACAAAATAAAGGAGTTCTCAGTTTTGTCTCTATGGTTTGTTTCCTCTTCAAGTAGCCCTAGGCACAGACTGTGGAGAGCACTTTCATTGAGAGGGGTTGCCAAGCTTCTACGAAATAACGAGTTTCCGAAATACCAGCCAATATTTTTTCACCCAATCTTGATAATACTTGGTGGTAATGATCAGTACACAAATCCCACTTGGCTCACCAAATTTTGTTCTTCTAGGTTGAAGCGTTCTTCGACAGTAGCAGTTTTTATATTTAGGGTTCACTCTGTTCTCTCATATATAGATAGATGAATTTGGAACTCTAAATCCAACATGGTTTGTAGTAGCTCTTTGAAACTTGACAAAATAAAGGAGTTCTGAGTTTTCTCTCTATGGTTTGTTTCCTCTTCAAGTAGCCCTAGGCAAAGACTGTGGAAAAGCACTTTCATTAAGAGGGGTTGCCAAGCTTCTAAGAAATTACGAGTTTTCGAAATACCAGCAAATATTTTTTCACCCAATCTTGATGATACTTGGTGGTAATGATCAGTACACAAATCCCACTTGGCTCACGAAATTTTGTTCTTCGAGTTTGAAGCTTTCGTCTACAGTAGCAGTTTTTATATTTAGGTTTCCCTCTGTTCTCTCCTATATAGATAGATGAATTTGGAACTCTAAATTCAACATGGTTTGTAGTAGCTCTTTGAAACTTGAGAAAATAAAGGAGTTCTCAGTTTTGTCTCTATGGTTTGTTTTCTCTTCAAGTCGCCCTAGGCACAGACTGTGGAAAGCACTTTCATTGAGAGGGGTTGCCAAGCTTCTACGAAATAACGAGTTTCCGAAATACCAGCCAATATTTTTTCACCCAATCTTGATAATACTTGGTGGTAATGATCAGTACACAAATCCCACTTGGCTCACCAAATTTTGTTCTTCTAGGTTGAAGCGTTTTTCGACAGTAGCAGTTTTTATATTTAGGGTTCACCCTGTTCTCTCATATATAGATAGATGAATTTGGAACTCTAAATCCAACATGGTTTGTATTAGCTCTTTGAAACTTGACAAAATAAAGGAGTTCTGAGTTTTCTCTCTATGGTTTGTTTCCTCTTCAAGTAGCCCTAGGCACAGACTGTGGAAAAGCACTTTCATTGAGAGTGGTTGCCAGGCTTCTAAGATTACAAGTTTCCGAAATACCAGCAAATATTTTCTCACCCAATCTTGATGATACTTGGTGGTAATGATCAGTATACAGATCCCAATTGGCTCACCAAATTTTGTTCTTCTAGGTTGAAGCGTTCGTCTACAGTAGCAGTTTTTATATTTAGGTTTCCCTCTGTTCTCTCCTATATAGATAGATGAATTTGGAACTCTAAATCCAACATGGTTTGTAGTAGCTCTTTGAAACTTGACAAAATAAAGGAGTTCTCAGTTTTGTCTCTATGGTTTGTTTCCTCTTCAAGTAGCCCTAGGCACAGACTGTGGAAAAGCACTTTCATTGAGATGGGTTGCCAAGCTTCTAAGAATTAACGAGTTTAGGAAATACCAGCAAATATTTTTTCACCCAATCTTGATGATACTTGGTGGTAATGATCAGTACACAAATCCCACTTGGCTCACCAAATTTTGTTCTTCTAGGTTAAAGCTTTCGTCTACAGTAGCAGTTTTTATATTTAGTTTTCCCTCTGTTCTCTCCTATATAGATAGATGAATTTGGAACTCTAAATTCAACATGGTTTGTAGTAGCTCTTTGAAACTTGACAAAATAAAAAAGTTCTCAGTTTTGTCTCTATGGTTTGTTTCCTCTTCCAGTAGCCCTAGGCACAGACTGTGGAAAGCACTTTCATTGAGAGGGGTTGCCAAGCTTCTAAGAAATTACGAGTTTTCGAAATACCAGCAAATATTTTTTCACCCAATCTTGATGATACTTGGTGGTAATGATCAGTACACAAGTCCCACTTGGCTCACAAAATTTTTTTCTTCTAGGTTGAAGCGTTCGTCGACAGTAGCAGTTCTTATATTTAGGTTTCCCTCTGTTCTCTCCTATATAGATAGATGAATTTGGAACTCAAAATCCAACATGGTTTGTAGTAGCTCTTTGAAACCTGACAAAATAAAGGAGTTCTGAGTTTTCTCTCTATGGTTTGTTTCCTCTTCAAGTAGCCCTAGGCACAGACTGTGGAAAAGCACTTTCATTGAGAGTGGTTGCCAGGCTTCTAAGATTACAAGTTTCCGAAATACCAGCAAATATTTTTTCACCCAATCTTGATGATACTTGGTGGTAATGATCAGTATACAGATCCCAATTGGCTCACCAAATTTTGTTCTTCTAGGTTGAAGCGTTCGTCTACAGTAGCAGTTTTTATATTTAGGTTTCCCTCTGTTCTCTCCTATATAGATAGATGAATTTGGAACTCTAAGTCCAACATGGTTTGTAGTAGCTCTTTGAAACTTGACAAAATAAAGGAGTTCTCAGGTTTTTCTCTATGGTTTGTTTCCTCTTCAAGTAGCCTTAGGCACAGACTGTGGAAAAGCACTTTCATTGAGATGGATTGCCAATCTTCTAAGAATTAACGAATTTAGGAAATACCAGCAAATATTTTTTCACCCAATCTTGATGATACTTGGTGGTAATGATCAGTACACAAATCCCACTTGGCTCACCAAATTTTGTTCTTCTAGGTTAAAGCTTTCGTCTACAGTAGCAGTTTTTATATTTAGTTTTCCCTCTGTTCTCTCCTATATAAATAGATGAATTTGGAACTCTAAATTCAACATGGTTTGTAGTAGCTCTTTTAAACTTGACAAAATAAAGGAGTTCTCAGTTTTGTCTCTATGGTTTGTTTCCTCTTCAAGTAGCCCTAGGCACAGACTGTGGAAAGCACTTTCATTTAGAGGGGTTGCCAAACTTCTAAGAAATAACGAGTTTCCGAAATACCAGCAAATATTTTTTCACCCAATCTTGATGATACTTGGTGGTAATGATCAGTACACAAGTCCCACTTGGCTCACAAAATTTTTTTCTTCTAGGTTGAAGCGTTCATCGACAGTAGCAGTTCTTATATTTAGGTTTCCCTCTATTCTCTCCTATATAGATAGATGAATTTGGAACTCTAAATACAACATGGTTTGTAGTAGCTCTTTGAAACTTGACAAAATAAAGGAGTTCTCAGATTTGTCTCTATGGTTTGTTTCTTCTTCAAGTAGCCCTAGGCACAGACTGTGGAAAAGCACTTTCATTGAGAGGGGTTGCCAAGCTTCTAAGAAATTACGAGTTTTCAAAATACCAGCAAATATTTTTTCATCCAATCTTGATGATACTTGGTGGTAATGATCAGTACACAAATCCCACTTGGCTCACCAAATTTTGTTCTTCTAGGTTGAAGCGTTCGTCGACAGTAGCAGTTCTTATATTTAGGTTTCCCTCATTTCTCTCCTATATAGATAGATTAATTTGGAACTCTAAATCCAACATGGTTTGCAGTAGCTCTTTGAAACTTGACAAAATAAAGGAGTTCTGAGTTTTCTCTCTATGGTTTGTTTCCTCTTCAAGTAGTCCTAGGCACAGACTGTGGAAAGCACTTTCATTGAGAGTGGTTGCCAGGCTTCTAAGATTTCAAGTTTCCGAAATACCAGCAAATATTTTTTCACCCAATCTTGATGATACTTGGTGGTAATGATCAGTATACAGATCCCAATTGGCTCACCAAATTTTGTTCTTCTAGGTTGAAGCGTTCGTCTACAGTAGCAGTTTTTATATTTAGGTTTCCCTCTGTTCTCTCCTATACAGATAGATGAATTTGCAACTCTAAATCCAACATGGTTTGTAGTAGCTCTTTGAAACTTGACAAAATAAAGGAGTTCTCAGTTTTGTCTCTATGGTTTGTTTCCTCTTCAAGTAGCCCTAGGCACAGACTGTGGAAAGCACTTTCATTTAGAGGGGTTGCCAAACTTCTAAGAAATAACGAGTTTCCGAAATACCAGCAAATATTTTCTCACCCAATCTTGATGATACTTGGTGGTAATGATCAGTACACAAGTCCCACTTGGCTCACCAAATTTTGTTCTTCTAGGTTGAAGCGTTCGTCGACAGTAGCAGTTCTTATATTTAGGTTTCCCTCTATTCTCTCCTATATAGATAGATGAATTTGGAACTCTAAATACAACATGGTTTGTAGTAGCTCTTTGAAACTTGACAAAATAAAGGAGTTCTCAGATTTTTCTCTATGGTTTGTTTCTTCTTCAAGTAGCCCTATGCACAGACTGTGGAAAAGCACTTTCATTGAGAGGGGTTGCCAAGCTTCTAAGAAATTACGAGTTTTCAAAATACCAGCAAATATTTTTTCATCCAATCTTGATGATACTTGGTGGTAATGATCAGTAGACAAATCCCACTTGGCTCACGAAATTTTGTTCTTCGAGTTTGAAGCTGTCGTCTACAGTAGCAGTTTTTATATTTAGGTTTCCCTCTGTTCTCTCCTATATAGATAGATGAATTTGGAACTCTAAATTCAACATGGTTTGTAGTAGCTCTTTTAAACTTGACAAAAAAAAGGAGTTCTCAGTTTTGTCTCTATGGTTTGTTTCCTCTTCAAGTAGCCCTAGGCACAGACTGTGGAAAGCACTTTCATTGAGAGGGGTTGCCAAGCTTCTACGAAATAACGAGTTTCCGAAATATCAGCCAATATTTTTTCACCCAATCTTGATAATACTTGTTGGTAATGATCAGTACACAAATCCCACTTGGCTCACCAAATTTTGTTCTTCTAGGTTGAAGCGTTCGTCGACAGTAGCAGTTCTTATATTTAGGTTTCCCTCATTTCTCTCCTATATAGATAGATGAATTTGGAACTCTAAATCCAACATGGTTTGTAGTAGCTCTTTGAAACTTGACAAAATAAAGGAGTTCTGAGTTTTCTCTCTATGGCTTGTTTCCTCTTCAAGTAGTCCTAGGCACAGACTGTGGAAAGCACTTTCATTGAGAGTGGTTGCCAGGCTTCTAAGATTTCAAGTTTCCGAAATACCAGCAAATATTTTTTCACCCAATCTTGATGATACTTGGTGGTAATGATCAGTATACAGATCCCAATTGGCTCACCAAATTTTGTTCTTCTAGGTTGAAGCGTTCGTCTACAGTAGCAGTTTTTATATTTAGGTTTCCCTCTGTTCTCTCCTATACAGATAGATGAATTTGCAACTCTAAATCCAACATGGTTTGTAGTAGCTCTTTGAAACTTGACAAAATAAAGGAGTTCTCAGTTTTGTCTCTATGGTTTGTTTCCTCTTCAAGTAGCCCTAGGCACAGACTGTGGAAAAGCACTTTCATTGAGATGGGTTGCCAAGCTTCTAAGAATTAACGAGTTTAGGAAATACCAGCAAATATTTTTTCACCCAATCTTGATGATACTTGGTGGTAATGATCAGTACACAAATCCCACTTGGCTCACCAAATTTTGTTCTTCTAGGTTAAAGCTTTCGTCTACAGTAGCAGTTTTTATATTTAGTTTTCCCTCTGTTCTCTACTATATAGATATATGATTTTGGAACTCTAAATCCAACATGGTTTGTAGTAGCTCTTTTAAACTTGACAAAAAAAGGAGTTCTCAGTTTTGTCTCTATGGTTTGTTTCCTCTTCAAGTAGCCCTAGGCACAGACTGTGGAAAAGCACTTTCATTGAGAGTGGTTGCCAAGCTTCTAAGAAATTACGAGTTTTTGAAATACCAGCAAATATTTTTTCACCCAATCTTGATGATACTTGGTGGTAATGATCAGTACACAAATCCCACTTGGCTCAGGAAATTTTGTTCTTCGAGTTTGAAGCTTTCGTCTACAGTAGCAGTTTTTATATTTAGGTTTCCCTCTGTTCTCTCCTATATAGGTAGATGAATTTGGAACTCTAAATTCAACATGGTTTGTAGTAGCTCTTTGAAACTTGAGAAAATAAAGGAGTTCTCAGTTTTGTCTCTATGGTTTGTTTCCTCTTCAAGTAGCCCTAGGCACAGACTGTGAAAAGCACTTTCATTGAGAGGGGTTGCCAAGCTTCTACGAAATAACGAGTTTCCGAAATATCAGCCAATATTTTTTCACCCAATCTTGATAATACTTGGTGGTAATGATCAGTACACAAATCCCACTTGGCTCACCAAATTTTGTTCTTCTAGGTTGAAGCGTTCTTCGACAGTAGCAGTTTTTATATTTAGGGTTCACTCTGTTCTCTCATATATAGATAGATGAATTTGGAACTCTAAATCCAACATGGTTTGTAGTAGCTCTTTGAAACTTGACAAAATAAAGGAGTTCTGAGTTTTCTCTCTATGGTTTGTTTCCTCTTCAAGTAGTCCTAGGCACAGACTGTGGAAAGCACTTTCATTGAGAGTGGTTGCCAGGCTTCTAAGATTTCAAGTTTCCGAAATACCAGCAAATATTTTTTCACGCAATCTTGATGATACTTGGTGGAAATGATCAGTATACAGATCCCAATTGGCTCACCAAATTTTGTTCTTCTAAGTTGAAGCGTTCGTCTACAGTAGCAGTTTTTATATTTAGGTTTCCCTCAGTTCTCTCCTATATAGATAGATGAATTTGGAACTCTAAATCCAACATGGTTTGTAGTAGCTCTTTGAAACTTGACAAAAAAAAGGAGTTCTCAGTTTTGTCTCTATGGTTTGTTTCCTCTTCAAGTAGCCCTAGGCACAGACTGTGGAATGCGCTTTCATTTAGAGGGGTTGCCAAACTTCTAAGAAATAACGAGTTTCCGAAATACCAGCAAATATTTTTTCACCCAATCTTGATGATACTTGGTGGTAATGATCAGTACACAAGTCCCACTTGGCTCACAAAATTTTTTTCTTCTAGGTTGAAGCGTTCGTCGACAGTAGCAGTTCTTATATTTAGGTTTCCCTCTATTCTCTCCTATATAGATAGATGAATTTGGAACTCTAAATACAACATGGTTTGTAGTAGCTCTTTGAAACTTGACAAAATAAAGGAGTTCTCAGATTTGTCTCTATGGTTTGTTTCTTCTTCAAGTAGCCCTAGGCACAGACTGTGGAAAAGCACTTTCATTGAGAGGGGTTGCCAAGCTTCTAAGAAATTACGAGTTTTCGAAATACCAGCAAATATTTTTTCACCCAATCTTGATGATACTTGGTGGTAATGATCAGTACACAAATCCCACTTGGCTCACGAAATTTTGTTCTTCGAGTTTGAAGCTGTCGTCTACAGTAGCAGTTTTTATATTTAGGTTTCCCTCTGTTCTCTCCTATATAGATAGATGAATTTGGAACTCTAAATTCAACATGGTTTGTAGTAGCTCTTTTAAACTTTACAAAAAAAAGGAGTTCTCAGTTTTGTCTCTATGGTTTGTTTCCTCTTCAAGTAGCCCTAGGCACAGACTGTGGAAAGCACTTTCATTGAGAGGGGTTGCCAAGCTTCTACGAAATAACGAGTTTCCGAAATATCAGCCAATATTTTTTCACCCAATCTTGATAATACTTGGTGGTAATGATCAGTACACAAATCCCACTTGGCTCACCAAATTTTGTTCTTCTAGGTTGAAGCGTTCGTCGACAGTAGCAGTTCTTATATTTAGGTTTCCCTCATTTCTCTCCTATATAGATAGATGAATTTGGAACTCTAAATCCAACATGGTTTGTAGTAGCTCTTTGAAACTTGACAAAATAAAGGAGTTCTGAGTTTTCTCTCTATGGTTTGTTTCCTCTTCAAGTAGTCCTAGGCACAGACTGTGGAAAGCACTTTCATTGAGAGTGGTTGCCAGGCTTCTAAGATTTCAAGTTTCCGAAATACCAGCAAATATTTTTTCACCCAATCTTGATGATACTTGGTGGTAATGATCAGTATACAGATCCCAATTGGCTCACCAAATTTTGTTCTTCTAGGTTGAAGCGTTCGTCTACAGTAGCAGTTTTTATATTTAGGTTTCCCTCTGTTCTCTCCTATACAGATAGATGAATTTGCAACTCTAAATCCAACATGGTTTGTAGTAGCTCTTTGAAACTTGACAAAATAAAGGAGTTCTCAGTTTTGTCTCTATGGTTTGTTTCCTCTTCAAGTAGCCCTAGGCACAGACTGTGGAAAGCACTTTCATTTAGAGGTGTTGCCAAACTTCTAAGAAATAACGAGTTTCCGAAATACCAGCAAATATTTTTTCACCCAATCTTGATGATACTTGGTGGTAATGATCAGTACACAAGTCCCACTTGGCTCACAAAATTTTTTTCTTCTAGGTTGAAGCGTTCGTCGACAGTAGCAGTTCTTATATTTAGGTTTCCCTCTATTCTCTCCTATATAGATAGATGAATTTGGAACTCTAAATACAACATGGTTTGTAGTAGCTCTTTGAAACTTGACAAAATAAAGGAGTTCTCAGATTTGTCTCTATGGTTTGTTTCTTCTTCAAGTAGCCCTAGGCACAGACTGTGGAAAAGCACTTTCATTGAGAGGGGTTGCCAAGCTTCTAAGAAATTACGAGTTTTCAAAATACCAGCAAATATTTTTTCATCCAATCTTGATGATACTTGGTGGTAATGATCAGTACACAAATCCCACTTGGCTCACGAAATTTTGTTCTTCGAGTTTGAAGCTGTCGTCTACAGTAGCAGTTTTTATATTTAGGTTTCCCTCTGTTCTCTCCTATATAGATAGATGAATTTGGAACTCTAAATTCAACATGGTTTGTAGTAGCTCTTTTAAACTTGACAAAAAAAAGGAGTTCTCAGTTTTGTCTCTATGGTTTGTTTCCTCTTCAAGTAGCCCTAGGCACAGACTGTGGAAAGCACTTTCATTGAGAGGGGTTGCCAAGCTTCTACGAAATAACGAGTTTCCGAAATATCAGCCAATATTTTTTCACCCAATCTTGATAATACTTGGTGGTAATGATCAGTACACAAATCCCACTTGGCTCACCAAATTTTGTTCTTCTAGGTTGAAGCGTTCGTCGACAGTAGCAGTTCTTATATTTAGGTTTCCCTCATTTCTCTCCTATATAGATAGATGAATTTGGAACTCTAAATCCAACATGGTTTGTAGTAGCTCTTTGAAACTTGACAAGATAAAGGAGTTCTGAGTTTTCTCTCTATGGTTTGTTTCCTCTTCAAGTAGTCCTAGGCACAGACTGTGGAAAGCACTTTCATTGAGAGTGGTTGCCAGGCTTCTAAGATTTCAAGTTTCCGAAATACCAGCAAATATTTTTTCACCCAATCTTGATGATACTTGGTGGTAATGATCAGTATACAGATCCCAATTGGCTCACCAAATTTTGTTCTTCTAGGTTGAAGCGTTCGTCTACAGTAGCAGTTTTTATATTTAGGTTTCCCTCTGTTCTCTCCTATACAGATAGATGAATTTGCAACTCTAAATCCAACATGGTTTGTAGTAGCTCTTTGAAACTTGACAAAAAAAAAGGAGTTCTCAGTTTTGTCTCTATGGTTTGTTTCCTCTTCAAGTAGCCCTAGGCACAGACTGTGGAAAGCACTTTCATTTAGAGGCGTTGCCAAACTTCTAAGAAATAACGAGTTTCCGAAATACCAGCAAATATTTTTTCACCCAATCTTGATGATACTTGGTGGTAATGATCAGTACACAAGTCCCACTTGGCTCACAAAATTTTTTTCTTCTAGGTTGAAGCGTTCGTCGACAGTAGCAGTTCTTATATTTAGGTTTCCCTCATTTCTCTCCTATATAGATAGATGAATTTGGAAGTCTAAATACAACATGGTTTGTAGTAGCTCTTTGAAACTTGACAAAATAAAGGAGTTCTCAGATTTGTCTCTATGGTTTGTTTCTTCTTCAAGTCGCCCTAGGCACAGACTGTGGAAAAGCACTTTCATTGAGAGGGGTTGCCAAGCTTCTAAGAAATTACGAGTTTTCAAAATACCACCAAATATTTTTTCATCCAATCTTGATGATACTTGGTGGTAATGATCAGTACACAAATCCCACTTGGCTCACGAAATTTTGTTCTTCGAGTTTGAAGCTGTCGTCTACAGTAGCAGTTTTTATATTTAGGTTTCCCTCTGTTCTCTCCTATATAGATAGATGAATTTGGAACTCTAAATTCAACATGGTTTGTAGTAGCTCTTTTAAACTTGACAAAAAAAAGGAGTTCTCAGTTTTGTCTCTATGGTTTGTTTCCTCTTCAAGTAGCCCTAGGCACAGACTGTGGAAAGCACTTTCATTGAGAGGGGTTCCCTAGCTTCTACGAAATAACGAGTTTCCGAAATATCAGCCAATATTTTTTCACCCAATCTTGATAATACTTGGTGGTAATGATCAGTACACAAATCCCACTTGGCTCACCAAATTTTGTTCTTCTAGGATGAAGCGTTCTTCGACAGTAGCAGTTTTTATATTTAGGGTTCACTCTGTTCTCTCATATATAGATAGATGAATTTGGAACTCTAAATCCAACATGGTTTGTAGTAGCTCTTTGAAACTTGACAAAATAAAGGAGTTCTGAGTTTTCTCTCTATGGTTTGTTTCCTCTTCAAGTAGTCCTAGGCACAGACTGTGGAAAGCACTTTCATTGAGAGTGGTTGCCAGGCTTCTAAGATTTCAAGTTTCCGAAATACCAGCAAATATTTTTTCACCCAATCTTGATGATACTTGGTGGTAATGATCAGTATACAGATCCCAATTGGCTCACCAAATTTTGTTCTTCTAGGTTGAAGCGTTCGTCTACAGTAGCAGTTTTTATATTTAGGTTTCCCTCTGTTCTCTCCTATATAGATAGATGAATTTGGAACTCTAAATCCAACATGGTTTGTAGTAGCTCTTTGAAACTTGACAAAATAAAGGAGTTCTCAGTTTTGTCTCTATGGTTTGTTTCCTCTTCCAGTAGCCCTAGGCACAGACTGTGGAAAGCACTTTCATTCAGAGGGGTTGCCAAACTTCTAAGAAATAACGAGTTTCCGAAATACCAGCAAATATTTTCTCACCCAATCTTGATGATACTTGGTGGTAATGATCAGTACACAAGTCCCACTTGGCTCACAAAATTTTTTTCTTCTAGGTTGAAGCATTCGTCTACAGTAGCATTTCTTATATTTAGGTTTCCCTCTGTTCTCTCCTATATAGATAGATGAATTTGGAACTCTAAATCCAACATGGTTTGTAGTAACTCTTTGAAACTTGACAAAATAAAGGAGTTCTCAGATTTGTCTCTATGGTTTGTTTCCTCTTCAAGTAGCCCTAGGCACAGACTGTGGAAAAGCACTTTCATTGAGAGGGGTTGCCAAGCTTCTAAGAAATTACGAGTTTTCGAAATACCAGCAAATATTTTTTCACCCAATCTTGATGATACTTGGTGGTAATGATCAGTACACAAATCCCACTTGGCTCACGAAATTTTGTTCTTCGAGTTTGAAGCTTTCGTCTACAGTAGCAGTTTTTATATTTAGGTTTCCCTCTGTTCTCTCCTACATAGATAGATGAATTTGGAAATCTAAATTCAACATGGTTTGTAGTAGCTCTTTGAAACTTGACAAAATAAAGGAGTTCTCAGTTTTGTCTCTATGGTTTGTTTCCTCTTCAAGTAGCCCTAGGCACAGACTGTGGAAGCACTTTCATTGAGAGGGGTTGCCAAGCTTCTACGAAATAACGAGTTTCCGAAATATCAGCCAATATTTTTTCACCCAATCTTGATAATACTTGGTGGTAATGATCAGTACACAAATCCCACTTGGCTCACCAAATTTTGTTCTTCTAGGTTGAAGCGTTCTTCGACAGTAGCAGTTTTTATATTTAGGGTTCACTCTGTTCTCTCATATATAGATAGATGAATTTGGAACTCTAAATCCAACATGGTTTGTAGTAGCTCTTTGAAACTTGACAAAATAAAGGAGTTCTGAGTTTTCTCTCTATGGTTTGTTTCCTCTGCAAGTAGTCCTAGGCACAGACTGTGGAAAGCACTATCATTTAGAGGGGTTGCCAAACTTCTAAGATATAACGAGTTTCCGAAATACCAGCAAATATTTTTTCACCCAATCTTGATGATATTTGGTGGTAATGATCAGTACACAAGTCCCACTTGGCTCACAAAATTTTTTTCTTCTAGGTTGAAGCGTTCGTCGACAGTAGCAGTTCTTATATTTAGGTTTCCCTCATTTCTCTCCTATATAGATAGATGAATTTGGAACTCTAAATCCAACATGGTTTGTAGTAGCTCTTTGAAACTTGACAAAATAAAGGAGTTCTCAGATTTGTCTCTATGTTTTGTTTCCTCTTCAAGTAGCCGTAGGCACAGACTGTGGAAAGCACTTTCATTGAGATGGGTTGCCAAGCTTCTAAGAAATAACGAGTTTCCGAAATACCAGCAAATATTTTTTCACCCAATCTTGATGATACTTGGTGGTTTTGATCAGTACACAAATCCCACTTGGCTCACCAAAGTTTGTTCTTCTAGGTTGAAGCGTTTGTCTACTGTAGCAGTTTTTATATTTAGGTTTCACTCTGTTCTCTCATATAGAGATAGATGAATTTGGAACACTAAATCCAACATGGTTTGTAGTAGCTCTTTGAAACTTGACAAAATAAAGATTTTCTCAGTTTTGTCTCTATGGTTTGTTTCCTCTTCAAGTAGCCCTAGGTACACACTGTGGAAAAGCACTTTCATTGAGAGGGTTGAAATGCTTCTAAGAAATAACGAGTTTCCGAAATACCACCAAATATTTTTTCACCCAATCTTGATGATACTTGGTGGTAATGATCAGTACAGAAATCCCACTTGGCTCACCAAATTTTGTTCTTCTAGTTTGAAACTTTCGTCGACAGTAGCAGTTCTTATATTTAGGTTTCCCTCTGTTCTCTCCTATATAGATAGATGACTTTGGAACTCTAAATCCAACAAGGTTTGTAGTAGCCCTTTGAAACTTGACAAAATAAAGGAGTTCTCAGATTTGTCTCTATGGTTTGTTTCCTCTTCAAGTAGCCCTTGGCACAGACTGTGGAAAACACTTTCATTGAGAGGGGGTGCCAAGCTTCTAAGAAATTACGAGTTTCCGAAATACAAGCAAATATTTTTTCACCCAATCTTGATGATACTTGGTGGTAATGATCAGTAGACAAATCCCACTTGGGTCACGAAATTTTGTTCTTCGAGTTTGAAGCTTTCGTCTACAGTAGCAGTTTTTATATTTAGGTTTCCCTCTGTTCTCTCCTATATAGATAGATGAATTTGGAACTCTAAATTCAACATGATTTGTAGTAGCTCTTTGAAACTTGACAAAATAAAGGAGTTCTCAGTTTTGTCTCTATGGTTTGTTTCCTTTTCAAGTAGCCCTAGGCACAGACTGTGGAAAGCACTTTCATTGAGTGGGGTTGCCAAGTTCTACGAAATAACGAGTTTCCGAAATACCAGCCAATATTTTTTAACCCAATCTTGATAACACATGGTGGTAATGATCAGTAAACAAGTCCCACTTTGCTCACCAAATTTTGTTCTTCTAGGTTGAAGCGTTCTTCGACAGAAGCAGTTTTTATATTTAGGGTTCACTCTGTTCTCTCATATATAGATAGATGAATTTGGAACTCTAAATCCAACATGGTTTGTATCAGCTCTTTGAAACTTGACAAAATAAAGGAGTTCTGAGTTTTCTCTCTATGGTTTGTTTCCTCTTCAAGTAGACCTAGGCACAGACTGTGGAAAAGCACTTTCATTGAGAGTGGTTGCCAGGCTTCTAAGATTACAAGTTTCCGAAATACCAGCAAATATGTTTTCACCCAATCTTGATGATACTTGGTGGTAATGATCAGTATACAGATCCCAATTGGCTCACCAAATTTTGTTCTTCTAGGTTGAAGCGTTCGTCTACAGTAGCAGTTTTTATATTTAGGTTTCCCTCTGTTCTCTCCTATATAGATAGATGAATTTGGAACTCTAAATCCAACATGGTTTGTAGTAGCTCTTTGAAACTTGACAAAATAAAGGAGTTCTCAGTTTTTTCCCTATGGATTGTTTCCTCTTCAAGTAGCCCTAGGCAAACACTGTGGAAAAGCACTTTCATTGAGAGGGTTTGCCAAGCTTCTAAGAAATAACGAGTTTCCGAAATACCAGCGAATACTTTTTCACCCAATCTTGATGATACTTGGTGGTAATGATCAGTACACAAATCCCACTTGGCTCACCAAATTTTGTTCTTCTAGGTTGAATAGTTCGTCTACAGAATATGTTTTTATATTTAGGTTTCCCTCTGTTCTCTCCTATATAGATATATGAATTTGGAACTCTAAATCCAACATGGTTTGTAGTAGCTCTTTGAAACTTGACAAAATAAAGGAGTTCTCAGTTTTGTCTCTATGGTTTGTTTCCTCTTCAAGTAGCCCTAGGCACAGACTGTGGAAAAGCACTTTCATTGAGATGGGTTGCCAAGCTTCTAAGAATTAACGAGTTTAGGAAATACCAGCAAATATTTTTTCACCCAATCTTGATGATACTTGGTGGTAATGATCAGTACACAAATCCCACTTGGCTCACCAAATTTTGTTCTTCTAGGTTGAAACGTTCGTCTACAGTAGCAGTTTTTATATGTAGGTTTCCCTCTGTTCTCTCCTGTATAGATAGATGAATTTGGAACTCTAAATCCAACATGGTTTGTAGTAGCTCTTTGAAACTTGACAAAATAAAGGAGTTCTCAGTTTTGTCCCTATGGATTGTTTCCTCTTCAAGTAGCCCTAGGCAAACACTGTGGAAAAGCACTTTCATTGAGAGGGGTTGCCAAGCTTCTAAGAAATAACGAGTTTCCGAAATACCAGCAAAAATTTTTTCAACCAATCTTGATGATACTTGGCGGTAATGATCAGTACACAGATCCCACTTGGCTCACCAAATTTTGTTCTTCTAGGTTGAAGCGTTCGTCTACAGTAGCAGTTTTTATATTTAGGTTTCACTCTGTTCTCTCATATATAGATAGATGAATTAGGAACTATAAATCCAACAGGGTTTATAGTAGCTCTTTGAAACTTGACAAAATAAAGGAGTTCTCAGTTTTCTCTCTATGGTTTGTTTCCTCTTCAAGTAGCCCTAGGCACAGAATGTGGAAAAGCACTTTCATTTAGAGGGGTGGCCAAGCTTCTAAGAAATAACGAGTTTCCGAAATACCAGCAAATATGTTTTTCACCCAATCTTGATGATACTTGGTGGTATTGATCAGTACGCAAATCCCACTTGGCTCACCAAATTTTGTTCTTCTAGGTTGAAGCGTTCGTCTACAGTAGCAGTTTTTATATTTAGGTTTCACTCTGTTCTCTCATATATAGATAGATGAATTTGGAACACTAAATCCAACATGGTTTGTAGTAGCTCTATGGAACTTGACAAAATAAAGGTTTTCTCGATTTTGTCCCTATGGTTTGTTTCCTCTTCAAGTAGCCCTCTGCACAGACTGTGGAAAAGCACTTTCACGGAGTGTGGTTGCCAATTTCTAAGAAATTACAAGTTTCCGAAACACCAGCAAATATTTTTTCACCCAATCTTGATGATACTAGGTGGTAATGATCAGTACACAAATCCCACTTGGCTCACCAAATTTTGTTCTTCTAGGTTGAAGCGTTCGTCTACAGTAGCAGTTTTTATATTTAGGGTTCACTCTGTTCTCTCATATATAGATAGATGAATTTGGAACACTAAATCCAACATGGTTTGTAGTAGCTCTTTGGAACTTGACAAAATAAAGGTTTTCTCAATATTGTCTCTATGGTTCGTTTCCTCTTCAAGTAGCCCTATGCACAGACTGTGGAAAAGCACATTCACGGAGCGTGGTTGCCAATTTCTAAGAAATTACAAGTTTCCGAAACACCAGCAAATATTTTTTCACCCAATCTTGATGATACTAGGTGGTAATGATCAGTACACAAATCCCACTTGGCGCACCAAATTTTGTTCTTCTAGTTTGAAGCGTTCGTTTACAGTAGCAATTTTTATATTTATTTTTCTCTCTGTTCTCGCCTATATAGATAGATGAATTTGGAACTCTAAATCCAACATGGATAGTGCTAGCTCTTTGAAACTTGACAAAATAAAGGAGTTCTCAGTTTTGTGTCTATGGTTTGTTTCCTCTTCAAGTAGCCCTAGGCACAGACTGTGGAAAAGCACTTTCATTGAGAGTGGTTGCCAAGCTTCTAAGAAATTACAAGTTTCCGAAACACCAGCAAATATTTTTTCACCCAATCTTGATGATACTTGGTGGTAATATCAGTACACAAATCCCACTTGGCTCACCAAATTTTGTTCTTCTAGGTTGAAACGTTCGTCTACAATAGTAGTTTTTATATTTAGGTTTTCCTCTGTTCTCTCCTGTATAGATAGATGAATTTGGAACTCTAAATCCATCATGGTTTGTAGTAGCTCTTTGAAACTTGACAAAATAAAGGAGTTCTCAGTTTTGTCCCTATGGATTGTTTCCTCTTCAAGTAGCCCTAGGCAAACACTGTGGAAAAGTACTTTCATTGAGAGGGGTTGCCAAGCTTCTAAGAAATAACGAGTTTCCGAAATACCAGCAAATATTTTTTCAAACAAACTTGATGATACTTGGTGGTAATGATCAGTACACTAATCTCACTAGGCTCACAAAATATTGTTCTTCTAGGTTGAAGCGTTCGTCTACAGTAGCACTTTTTATATTTAGGTTTCACTCTGTTCTCTCATATATAGATAGATGAATTTGGAACTCTAAATCCAACATGGTTTGTAGTAGCCCTTTGAAACTTGACAAAATAAAGCAGTTCTCAATTTTGTTTCTATGGTTTGTTTCCTCTTCATGTAGCCCTAGGCACAGACTGTGGAAAAGCACTTTCATTGAGAGGGGTATCCAAGCTTCTAAGAAATTACAAGTTTTCGAAATACCAGCAAATATTTTTTCACCCAATCTTGATGATACTTGGTGGTAATGATCAGTACACAAATCCCTCTTGGCTCACTAAATTTTGTTCTTCTAGGTTGAAGCGTTCTTCTACAGTAGCAGTTTTTATATTTAGGTTTCCCTCTGTTCTCTCCTCTATAGATAGATGAATTTGGAACTCTAAATCCAACATGGATTGTAGTAGCTCTTTGAAACTTGACAAAATAAAGGAGTTCTCAGTTTTGTCTCTTTGGATTGTTTCCTTTTCAAGTAGCCCTAGGCACAGACTGTGGAAAAGCACTTTCATTGAGAGGGGTGGCCAAGCTTCTAAGAAATAACGAGTTTCCGAAATAGCAGCAAATATTTTTTCACCCAATCTTGATGATACTTTGTGGTAATGATCAGTACACAAATCCCACTTTGCTCACCAAATTTTGTTCTTCTAGGTTGAAGCGTTCGTCTACAGTAGCAGTTTTTATATTTAGGTTTCCCTCTGTTCTCTCCTCTATAGAGAGATGAATTTGGAACTCTAAATCCAACATGGATTGTAGTAGCACTTTGAAACTTGACAAAATAAAGGAGTTCTCAGTTTTGTCTCTATGGTTTGTTTCCTCTTCAAGTAGCCCTAGGCACAGACTGTGGAAAAGCACTTTCATTGAGAGTGGTTGCCAAGCTTCTAAGAAATTACAAGTTTCTGAAACACCAGCAAATACTTTTTCACCCAATCTTGATGATACTTGGTGGTAATGATCAGTACACAAGTCCACTTGGCTCACCAAATTTTGTTCTTCTAGGTGGAAGTGTTCGTCTACAGAAGCAGTTTTTATATTTAGGTTTCCCTCTGTTCTGTCCTATATAGATATATGAATTTGGAACTCTAAATCCAACATGGTTTGTAGTAGCTCTTTGAAACTTGACAAAATAAAGGAGTTCTCAGTTTTGTTTCTATGTTTTGTTTCCTCTTCAAGTAGCCATAGGCACAGACTGTGGAAAAGCACTTTCATTGAGAGTGGTTGCCAGGCTTCTAAGAAATTACAAGTGTCCGAAATACCAGCAAATATTTTTTCACTCAATCTTGATGATACTTGGTGGTAATGATCAGTACACAAATCCCACTAGGCTCACCAAATTTTCTTCTTCTAGGTTGAAGCGTTCGTCTACAGTAGCTGTTTTTATATTTAGGTTTCTCTCCGTTCTCTCCTATATAGATAGATGAATTTGGAACTCTAAATCCAACATGGATTGTAGTAGCTCTTTGAAACTTGAAAAAATAAAGTTCTCAGTTTTGTCTCTATGGTTTGTTTCCTCTTCAAGTAGCCCTAGGCACAGACTGTGGAAAAGCACTTTCATTGAGAGGGTTTGCCAAGCTTCTAAGAAATAACGAGTTTCCGAAATACCAGCAAAAATTTTTTCAACCAATCTTGATGATACTTGGTGGTAATGATCAGTACACAGATCCCACTTGGCTCACCAAATTTTGTTCTTCTAGGTTGAAGCGTTCGTCTACAGTAGCAGTTTTTATATTTAGGTTTCACTCTGTTCTCTCATATATAGATAGATGAATTAGGAACTCTAAATCCAACAGGGTTTATAGTAGCTCTTTGAAACTTGACAAAATAAAGGAGTTCTCAGTTTTCTCTCTATGGTTTGTTTCCTCTTCAAGTAGCCCTAGGCACAGAATGTGGAAAAGCACTTTCATTTAGAGGGGTTGCCAAGCTTCTAAGAAATAACGAGTTTCCGAAATACCAGCAAATATTTTTTCACCCAATCTTGATGATACTAGGTGGTAATGATCAGTACACAAATCCCACTTGGCTCACCAAATTTTGTTCTTCTAGGTTGAAGCGTTCGTTTACAGTAGCAATTTTTATATTTAGGTTTCTCTCTGTTCTCGCCTATATAGATAGATGAATTTGGAACTCTAAATCCAACAGGGATAGTAGTAGCTCTTTGAAACTTGACAAAATAAAAGGAGTTCTCAGTTTTGTCTCTATGGTTTGTTTCCTCTTCAAGTAGCCCTAGGCACAGACTGTGGAAAAGCACTTTCATTGAGAGTGGTTGCCAAGCTTCTAAGAAATTACAAGATTCTGAAACACCAGCAAATATTTTTTCACCCAATCTTGATGATACTTGGTGGTAATGATCACTACACAAATCCCACTTGGCTCACCAAATTTTGTTCTTCTAGGTTGAAACGTTCGTCTACAATAGTAGTTTTTATATTTAGGTTTCCCTCTGTTCTCTCCTGTATAGATAGATGAATTTGGAACTCTAAATCCATCATGGTTTGTAGTAACTCTTTGAAACTTGACAAAATAAAGGAGTTCTCAGTTTTGTCAATATGGATTGTTTCCTCTTCAAGTAGCCCTAGGCAAACACTGTGGAAAAGCACTTTCATTGAGAGGGGTTGCCAAGCTTCTAAGAAATAACGAGTTTCCGAAATAACAGCAAATACTTTTTCACCCAATCTTGATGATACTTGGTGGTAATGATCAGTACACAAATCCCACTTGGCTCAACAAATTTTTGTTCTTCTAGGTTGAAGAGTTCGTCTACAGAAGCAGTTTTTATATTTAGGTTTCCCTCTGTTCTGTCCTATGTAGATATATGAATTTGGAACTCTAAATCCAACATGGTTTGTAGTAGCTATTTGAAACTTGACGAAATAAAGGAGTTCTCAGTTTTGTTTCTATGTTTTGTTTCCTCTTCAAGTAGCCATAGGCACACACTGTGGAAAAGCACTTTCATTGAGAGTGGTTGCCAGGCTCTAAGAAATTACAAGTATCCGAAATACCAGCAAATATTTTTTCACCCAATCTTGATGATACTTGGTGGTAATGATCAGTACACAAATCCCACTAGGCTCACCAAATTTTCTTCTTCTAGGTTGAAGCGTTCGTCTACAGTAGCTGTTTTTATATTTAGGTTTCTCTCCATTCTCTACTATATAGATAGATGAATTTGGAACTCTAAATCCAACATGGATTGTAGCAGCTCTTTGAAACTTGAAAAAATAAAGGAGTTCTCAGTTTTGTCTCTATGGTTTGTTTCCTCTTCAAGTAGCCCTAGGCACAGAATGTGGAAAGCACTTTCATTGAGAGGGTTTGCCAAGCTTCTAAGAAATAACGAGTTTCCGAAATACCAGCATATATTTTTTCACCCAATCTTGATGATACTTGTTGGTAATGATCAGTACACAAATCCCACTTGGCTCACCAAATTTTGTTCTTCTAGGTTGAAGCATTCGTTTACAGTAGCAGTTTTTATATTTAGGTTTCACTCTGTTCTCTCATATATAGATATGAATTTGGAACACTAAATCCAACATGGTTTGTAGTAGCTCTTTGGAACTTGACAAAATAAAGGTTTTCTCAATTTTGTCTCTATGGTTTGTTTCCTCTTCAAGTAGCCCTATGCACAGACTGTGGAAAAGCACTTTCACGGAGCGTGGTTGCCAATTTCTAAGAAATTACAAGTTTCCGAAACACCAGCAAATATTTTTTCACCCAATCTTGATGATACTAGGTGGTAATGATCAGTACACAAATCCCACTTGGCTCACCAAATTTTGTTCTTCTACGTTGAAGCGTTCGTTTACACTAGAAAATTTTTATATTTAGGTTTCTCTCTGTTCTCGCCTATATAGATAGATGAATTTGGAACTCTAAATCCAACATGGATAGTAGTAGCTCTTTGAAACTTGACAAAATAAAGGAGTTCTCAGTTTTGTCTCTATGGTTTGATTCATCTTCAAGTAGCCCTAGGCACAGACTATGGAAAAGCACTTTCATTGAGAGGGGTTGCCAAGCTTCTGAGAAATTACGAATTTCCGAAATACCAGCAAATATTTTTTCACCCAATCTTGATGATACTTGGTGGTAAGGATCAGTACACAAATCCCACTTTGCTCACCAAATTTTGTTCTTCTAGGTTGAAGCGTTCGTCTACAGTAGCAGTTTTTATATTTAGGTTTCTCTCTGTTCTCTCCTATATAGATAGATGAATTTGGAACTCTAATTCCAACATGGATTGTAGTAGCTCTTTGAAACTTGACAAAATAAAGGAGTTCTCAGTTTTGTCTCTATGGTTTGTTTCGTCTTCAAGTAGCCCAAGGCACAGACTGTGGAAGCAATTTCATTGAGATGGGTTGCCAAGCTTCTAAGAAATAACGAGTTTCCGAAATACCAGCAAATATTTTTTCACCCAATCTTGATGATACTTGGTGGTAATGATCAGTACAGAAACTCCACTTTGCTCCCCAAATTTTGTTCTTCTAGGTTGAAGCATTCGTCTACAGTAGCAGTTTTTATATTTAGGTTTCCCTCTGTTCTCTCCTATTTAGACAGATGAATTTGGAATTCTAAATCCAACATGGTTTTTAGTAGCTCTTTGAAACTTGACAAAATAAAAAAGTTCTCAGTTTTGTCTCGATGGTTTGTTTCCTCTTTAAGTAGCCCTAGGCACAGACAGAGGACAAGCACTTTCATTGAGAGGGGTTGCCAAGCTTCTAAGAAATAATGAGTTTCCGAAATACCAGCAAATATTTTTTCACCCAATCTTGATGATACTTGGTGGTAATGATCAGTACACAGATCCCACTTGGCTCACCAAATTTTGTTCTTCTAGGTTGAAGCGTTCGTCTACAGTAGCAGTTTTTATATTTAGGTTTCCCTCTGTTCTCTCCTATATAGATAGATGAATTTGGAACTCTAAATCCAACATGGTTTGTAGTAGCTCTTTGAAACTTCACAAAATAAAGGAGTTCTCAGTTTTGTCTGTATAGTTTGTTTCCTCTTCTTGTAGCCCTAGGCACAGACTGTAGAAAAGCAATTTCATTGAGAGGGGTTGCCAAGCTTCTAAGAAATAACGAGTTTCCGAAATACCAGCAAATATTTTTTCACCCAATCTTGATGATACTTGGTGGTAATGATCAGTACAGAAATCCCACTTTGCTCACCAAATTTTGTTCTTCTAGGTTGAAGCATTCGTCAACAGTAGCAGTTTTTATATTTAGGTTTCCCTCTGTTCTCTCCTCTATAGATAGATGAATTTGGAACTCTAAATCCAACATGGATTGTAGTACCTCTTTGAAACTTGACAAAATAAAGGAGTTCTCAGTTTTGTCTTTTTGGTTTGTTTCCTTTTCAAGTAGACCTAGGCACAGACTGTGGAAAAGCAGTTTCATTGAGAGGGTTTGCCAAGCTTTTAAGAAATAACGAGTTTCCGAAATACCAGCAAATATTTTTTCACCCAATCTTGATGATAATTGGTGGTAATGATCAGTACACAAATCCCACTTGGCTCACCAAATTTTGTTCTTCTAAGTTGAGGCGTTCGTCTACAGTAGCAGTTTTTATATTTAGGTTTCTCTCTGTTCTCTCCTATATAGATAGATGAATTTGAAACTCTAATTCCAACATGGATTGTAGTAGCTCTTTGAAACTTGACAAAATAAAGGAGTTCTCAGTTTTGTCTCTATGGTTTGTTTCGTCTTCAAGTAGCCCTAGGCACAGACTGTGGAAAGCACTTTCATTGAGATGGGTTGCCAAGCTTCTAAGAAATAACGAGTTTCCGAAATACCAGCAAATATTTTTTCACCCAATCTTGATGATACTTGGTGGTAATGATCAGTACAGAAATCCCACTTTGCTCACCAAATTTTGTTCTTCTAGGTTGAAGCATTCGTCTACAGTAGCAGTTTTTATATTTAGGTTTCAATCTGTTCTCTCCTATTTAGACAGATGAATTTGGAACTCTAAATCCAACATGGTTTTTAGTAGCACTTTGAAACTTGACAAAATAAAGGAGTTCTCAGTTTTGTCTCTATGATTTGTTTCCTCTTCAAGTAGCCCTAGGCACAGACTGTGGAAAAACACTTTCATTGAGAGGGGTTGCCAAGCTTCTAAGAAATTACGAGTTTCCGAAATACCAGCAAATATTTTTTCAGCCAATCTTGATGATACTTGTTGCTGAAGATCAGTACACAAATCCCACTTGGCTCACCAAATTCTGTTCTTCTAGGTTGAAGCGTTTGTCTACAGTAGCAGTTTTAATATTTAGGTTTCCCTCTGTTCTCTCCTATATAGATAGATGAATTTGGAACTCTAAATCCAACATGGTTTGTAGTAGCTCTTTGAAACTTGACAAAATAAAGGAGTTCTCAGTTTTGTCTCTATGGTTTGTTTCCTCTTTAAGTAGCCCTAGGCACAGACTGAGGAAAAGCACTTTCATTGAGAGGGGTTGCCAAGCTTCTAAGAAATAACGAGTTTCCGAAATACCAGCAAATATTTTTTCACCCAATCTTGATGATACTTTGTGGTATTGATCAGTACACAAATCCCACTTGGCTCACCAAATTTTGTTCTTCTAGGTTGCAGCGTTCGTCTACAGTAGCAGTTTTTATATTTATTTTTCCCTCTGTTCTCTTCTCTATAGATAGATGAATTTGGAACTGTAAATCCAACATGGATTGTAGTAGGTCTTTGAAACTTGACAAAATAAAGGAGTTCTCATTTTTGTCTCTTTGGTTTGTTTCCTTTTCAAGTAGCCCTAGGCACAGACTGTGGAAAAGCACTTTCATTGAGAGGGGTTGCCAAGCTTCTAAGAAATAACGAGTTTCCGAAATACCAGCAAATATTTTTTCACCCAATCTTGATGATAATTGGTGGTAATGATCAGTACACAAATCCCACTTGGCTCACCAAATTTTGTTCTTCTAGGTTGAAGCGTTCGTCTACAGTAGCAGTTTTTATATTTAGGTTTCACTCTGTTCTCTCATATATAAATAGATGAATTTGGAACTCTAAATCCAAAATGGTTTTTAGTAGCTCTTTGAAACTTGACAAAATGAAGGAGTTCTCAGTTTTGTCTCTATGGTTTGATTCATCTTCAAGTAGCCCTAGGCACAGACTGTGGAAAAGCACTTTCATTGAGAGGGGTTGCCAAGCTTCTGAGAAATTAAAAATTTCCGAAATACCAGCAAATATTTTTTCACCCAATCTTGATGATACTTGGTGGTAAGGATCAGTACACAAATCCCACTTTGCTCACCAAATTTTGTTCTTCTAGGTTGAAGCATTCGTCTACAGTAGCAGTTTTTATATTTAGGTTTCCCTCTGTTTTCTCTTATATAGATAGATGAATTTGGAACTCTAAATCCAACATGGTTTGTAGTAGGTCTTTGAAACGTGACAAAATAAAGGAGTTTTCAGTTTTGTCTCTATGGTTTGTTTCCTCTTCAGGTAGCCCTAGGCACAGACTGAGGAAAAGCACTTTCATTGACAGGGGTTGCCAAGCTTCTAAGAAAATACGAGTTTCCGAAATACCAGCAAACATTTTTTCACCCAATCTTGATGATACTTGGTGGTAATGCTCAGTACACAAATCCCACTTGGCTCACCAAATTTTGTTCTTCTAGGTTGAAGCGTTTTCTTTACAGTAGCAGTTTTTATATTTAGGTTTCCCTCTGTTTTCTCCTATATAGATAGATGAATTTGGAACTCTAAATTCAACATGGTTTGTAGTAGCTCTTTGAAACTTGACAAAATAAAGGAGTTCGCAGTTTTGTCTCTATGGATTGTTTCCTCTTCAAGTAGCCCTAGGCACAGACTGTGGAAAAGCACTTCCATTGAGAGGGGTTGCCAAGCTTCTAAGAAATAACGAGTTTTTTAAATACCAGCAAATATATTTTCACCCAGTCTTAATGATACGTGGTGGTAATGATCAGTACACAAATCCCACTTGGCTCCCCAAATTGTGTTCCTCTAGGTTGAAGCGTTCGTTTGCAGTAG
>NW_027517972.1:0-37940 GCF_048772815.1 Callospermophilus lateralis
TAACGAATGCTTCATCCTAGAAGATTGAAAGTTGGGCAGCTAAGTGGACTTAGTGAACTGATCATTACCACAGAGATCATCAAGGTCGGATGAAAAAAAATTTGCCCAATATTCAGAAAACCAGTAGTATTTTGGAAGCTTGGCACACCTTTCCAATGAAGGTGTTTTACGCAGTCTTTGCTTGTGGCTATTTCAAGAGGAAACAAACCACAAAGACAGAACTTAGAACTACTTTATTTTGTCAAGTTTCAAGGAGCTACCACAAACCGTGTTTGATTTAGACTTAAAAAACACATCTATCTGTATTGGAGGAAATAGAGTGAAACCTAAAAATTCAAACTGTCACTGGTAACGAATGCTTCATCCTAGAAGATTGAAAGTTGGGCAGCTAAGTGGACTTAGTGAACTGATCATTACCACAGAGATCATCAAGGTCGGATGAAAAAAAATTTGCCCAATATTCAGAAAACCAGTAGTATTTTGGAAGCTTGGAACACCTTTCCAATGAATGTGTTTTACGCAGTCTTTGCTTGTGGCTATTTCAAGAGGAAGCAAACCACAAAGACAGAACTTAGAACTACTTTATTTTGTCAAGTTTCAAGGAGCTAGCACAAACCGTGTTTGATTTAGACTTAAAAATCTCATCTATCTGTATAGGAGGAAATAGAGTGAAACCTAAAATTTCAAACTGTTACTGGTAACGAACGCTTCATCCTAGAAGAGTGAAAATTGGGCAGGTAAGTGGACTTAGTGAACTGATCATTACCACAGAGATCATCAAGGTCGGATGAAAAAATATTTGCCGAGTATTCAGAAAAACAGTAGTGTTTTGGAAGCTTGGAACACCTTTCCAATGAATGTGTTTTACCCAGTCTTTGCTTTGGCTATTTCAAGAGGAAACAAACCACAAAGACAGAACTTAGAACTACTTTATTTTGTCAAGTTTCACGGAGCTAGCACAAAGCGTGTTTGATTTAGACTTAAAAAACACATCTATCTGTATAGGAGGAAATAGAGTGAAACCTAAAAATTCAAACTGTTACTGGTAACGAACGCTTCATACTAGAAGAGTGAAAATTGGGCAGCTAAGTGAACTTAGTGAACTGATCATTACCACAGAGATCATCAAGGTCGGATGAAAAAAAATTTGCCGAGTATTCAGAAAACCAGTAGTATTTTGGAAGCTTGGAACACCTTTCCAATGAATGTGTTTTACGCAGTCTTTGCTTGTGGCTATTTCAAGAGGAAACAAACCACAAAGACAGAACTTAGAACTACTTTATTTTGTCAAGTTTCAAGGAGCTAGCACAAACCGTGTTTGGTTTAGACTTAAAAAACACATCTATCTGTATAGGAGGAAATAGAGTGAAACCTAAAAATTCAAACTGTTACTGGTAACGAACGCTTCATCCTAGAAGAGTGAAAGTTGGGCAGCTAAGTGGACTTAGTGAACTGATCATTACCACAGAGATCATCAAAGTCGGATGAAAAAAAATTTGCCGAGTATTCAGAAAACCAGTAGTATTTTGGAAGCTTGGAACACCTTTCCAATGAATGTGTTTTATGCAGTCTTTGCTTGTGGCTATTTCAAGAGGAAACAAACCACAAAGACAGAACTTAGAACTACATTATTTTGTCAAGTTTCAAGGACCTAGCACAAACCGTGTTTGGTTTAGACTTAAAAAACACATCTATCTGTATAGGAGGAAATAGAGTGAAACCTAAAAATTCAAACTGTTACTGGTAACGAACGCTTCATCCTAGAAGAGTAAAATTGGGCAGCGAAGTGGACTTAGTGAACTGATCATTACCACAGAGATCATCAAGGTCGGATGAAAAAAAATTTGCCGAGTATTCAGAAAACCAGTAGTATTTTGGAAGCTTGGAACACCTTTCCAATGAATGTGTTTTACGCAGTCTTTGCTTGTGGCTATTTCAAGAGGAAACAAACCACAAAGACAGAACTTAGAACTACTTTATTTTGTCAAGTTTCAAGAAGCTAGCACAAACCGTGTTTGATTTAGACTTAAAAAACACATCTATCTGTATAGGAGGAAATAGAGTGAAACCTAAAAATTCAAACTGTTACTGGTAACGAATGCTTCATCCTAGAAGAGTGAAAGTTGGGCAGCTAAGTGGACTTAGTGAACTGATCATTACCACAGAGATCATCAAGGTCGGATGAAAAAAATTTGCCGAGTATTCAGAAAACCAGTAGTATTTTGGAAGCTTGGCACACCTTTCCAATGAATGTGTTTTACGCAGTCTTTGCTTGTGGCTATTTCAAGAGGAAACAAACCACAAAGACAGAACTTAGAACTACTTTATTTTGTCAAGTTTCAAGGAGCTAGCACAAACCGTGTTTGATTTAGACTTAAAAAACACATCTATCTGTATTGGAGGAAATAGAGTGAAACCTAAAAATTCAAACTGTTACTGGTAACGAACGCTTCATCCTAGAAGAGTGAAAATTGGGCAGCTAAGTGGACTTAGTGAACTGATCATTACCTCAGAGATCATCAAGGTCGGATGAAAAAAAATTTGCCGAGTATTCAGAAAACCAGTAGTATTTTGGAAGCTTGGCACACGTTTCCAATGAATGTGTTTTACGCAGTCTTTGCTTGTGGCTATTTCAAGAGGATACAAACCACAAAGACAGAACTTAGAACTACATTATTTTGTCAAGTTTCAAGGAGCTAGCACAAACCGTGTTTCTTTTAGACTTAAAAATCACAACTATCTGTATAGGAGGAAATAGAGTGAAACCTAAAAATTCAACCTGTTACTGGTAACGAATTCTTCATCATAGAAGATTGAAAATTGGGCAGCTAAGTGGACTTAGTGAACTGATCATTACCACAGAGATCATCAAGGTCGGATGAAAAAAAATTTGCCGAGTATTCAGAAAACCAGTAGTATTTTGGAAGCTTGGAACACCTTTCCAATGAATGTGTTTTATGCAGTCTTTGCTTGTGGCTATTTCAAGAGGAAACAAACCACAAAGACAGAACTTAGAACTACATTATTTTGTCAAGTTTCAAGGACCTAGCACAAACCGTGTTTGGTTTAGACTTGAAAAACACATCTATCTGTATAGGAGGAAATAGAGTGAAACCTAAAAATTCAAACTGTTACTGGTAACGAACGCTTCATCCTAGAAGAGTAAAATTGGGCAGCGAAGTGGACTTATTGAACTGATCATTACCACAGAGATCATCAAGGTCGGATGAAAAAAAATTTGCCGAGTATTCAGAAAACCAGTAGTTTTTTGGAAGCTTGGCACAACTTTCCAATGAAGGTGTTTTACGCAGTCTTTGCTTGTGGCTATTTCAAGAGGAAACAAACCACAAAGACAGAACTTAGAACTACTTTATTTTGTCAAGTTTCAAGGAGCTAGCACAAACCGTGTTTGATTTAGACTTAAAAAACACATCTATCTGTATTGGAGGAAATAGAGTGAAACCTAAAAATTCAAACTGTCACTGGTAACGAATGCTTCATCCTAGAAGATTGAAAGTTGGGCAGCTAAGTGGACTTAGTGAACTGATCATTACCACAGAGATCATCAAGGTCGGATGAAAAAAAATTTGCCCAATATTCAGAAAACCAGTAGTATTTTGGAAGCTTGGAACACCTTTCCAATGAATGTGTTTTACGCAATCTTTGCTTGTGGCTATTTCAAGAGGAAGCAAACCACAAAGACAGAACTTAGAACTACTTTATTTTGTCAAGTTTCAAGGAGCTAGCACAAACCGTGTTTGATTTAGACTTAAAAATCTCATCTATCTGTATAGGAGGAAATAGAGTGAAACCTAAAATTTCAAACTGTTACTGGTAACGAATGCTTCATCCTAGAAGAGTGAAAATTGGGCAGGTAAGTGGACTTAGTGAACTGATCATTACCACAGAGATCATCAAGGTCGGATGAAAAAATATTTGCCGAGTATTCAGAAAAACAGTAGTGTTTTGGAAGCTTGGAACACCTTTCCAATGAATATGTTTTACCCAGTCTTTGCTTTGGCTATTTCAAGAGGAAACAAACCACAAAGACAGAACTTAGAACTACTTTATTTTGTAAAGTTTCACGGAGCTAGCACAAAGCGTGTTTGATTTAGACTTAAAAAACACATCTATCTGTATAGGAGGAAATAGAGTGAAACCTAAAAATTCAAACTGTTACTGGTAACGAACGCTTCATCCTAGAAGAGTGAAAATTGGGCAGGTAAGTGGACTTAGTGAACTGATCATTACCACAGAGATCATCAAGGTCGGATGAAAAAATATTTGCCGAGTATTCAGAAAAACAGTAGTGTTTTGGAAGCTTGGAACACCTTTCCAATGAATGTGTTTTACCCAGTCTTTGCTTTGGCTATTTCAAGAGGAAACAAACCACAAAGACAGAACTTAGAACTACTTTATTTTGTCAAGTTTCACGGAGCTAGCACAAAGCGTGTTTGATTTAGACTTAAAAAACACATCTATCTGTATAGGAGGAAATAGAGTGAAACCTAAAAATTCAAACTGTTACTGGTAACGAACGCTTCATCCTAGAAGAGTGAAAATTGGGCAGCTAAGTGAACTTAGTGAACTGATCATTACCACAGAGATCATCAAGGTCGGATGAAAAAAAATTTGCCGAGTATTCAGAAAACCAGTAGTATTTTGGAAGCTTGGAAAACCTTTCCAATTAATGTGTTTTACGCAGTCTTTGCTTGTGGCTATTTCAAGAGGAAACAAACCACAAAGACAGAACTTAGAACTACTTTATTTTGTCAAGTTTCAAGGAGCTAGCACAAACCGTGTTTGGTTTAGACTTAAAAAACACATCTATCTGTATAGGAGGAAATAGAGTGAAACCTAAAAATTCAAACTGTTACTGGTAACGAATGCTTCATCCTAGAAGAGTGAAAGTTGGGCAGCTAAGTGGACTTAGTGAACTGATCATTACCACAGAGATCATCAAAGTCGGATGAAAAAAAATTTGCCGAGTATTCAGAAAACCAGTAGTATTTTGGAAGCTTGGAACACCTTTCCAATGAATGTGTTTTATGCAGTCTTTGCTTGTGGCTATTTCAAGAGGAAACAAACCACAAAGACAGAACTTAGAACTACATTATTTTGTCAAGTCTCAAGGACCTAGCACAAACCGTGTTTGGTTTAGACTTAAAAAACACATCTATCTGTATAGGAGGAAATAGAGTGAAACCTAAAAATTCAAACTGTTACTGGTAACGAACGCTTCATCCTAGAAGAGTAAAATTGGGCAGCGAAGTGGACTTAGTGAACTGATCATTACCACAGAGATCATCAAGGTCGGATGAAAAAAAATTTGCCGAGTATTCAGAAAACCAGTAGTATTTTGGAAGCTTGGAACACCTTTCCAATGAATGTGTTTTACGCAGTCTTTGCTTGTGGCTATTTCAAGAGGAAACAAACCACAAAGACAGAACTTAGAACTACTTTATTTTGTCAAGTTTCAAGAAGCTAGCACAAACCGTGTTTGATTTAGACTTAAAAAACACATCTATCTGTATAGGAGGAAATAGAGTGAAACCTAAAAATTCAAACTGTTACTGGTAACCAACGCTTCATCCTAGAAGACTGAAAATTGGGCAGCTAAGTGGACTTAGTGAACTGATCATTACCACAGAGATCATCAAGGTCGGATGCAAAAAATTTGCCGAGTATTCAGAAAACCAGTAGTATTTTGGAAGCTTGGCACACCTTTCCAATGAATGTGTTTTACGCAGTCTTTGCTTGTGGCTATTTCAAGAGGAAACAAACCACAAAGACAGAACTTAGAACTACTTTATTTTGTCAAGTTTCAAGGAGCTAGCACAAACCGTGTTTGATTTAGACTTAAAAAACACATCTATCTGTATTGGAGGAAATAGAGTGAAACCTAAAAATTCAAACTGTTACTGGTAACGAACGCTTCATCCTAGAAGAGTGAAAATTGGGCAGCTAAGTGGACTTAGTGAACTGATCATTACCTCAGAGATCATCAAGGTCGGATGAAAAAAAATTTGCCGAGTATTCAGAAAACCAGTAGTATTTTGGAAGCTTGGCACACGTTTCCATCATGAATGTGTTTTACGCAGTCTTTGCTTGTGGCTATTTCAAGAGGAAACAAACCACAAAGACAGAACTTAGAACTACATTATTTTGTCAAGTTTCAAGGAGCTAGCACAAACCGTGTTTCATTTAGACTTAAAAATCACAACTATCTGTATAGGAGGAAATAGAGTGAAACCTAAAAATTCAACCTGTTACTGGTAACGAATTCTTCATCATAGAAGATTGAAAATTGGGCAGCTAAGTGGACTTAGTGAACTGATCATTACCACAGAGATCATCAAGGTCGGATGAAAAAAAATTTGCCGAGTATTCAGAAAACCAGTAGTATTTTGGAAGCTTGGAACACCTTTCCAATGAATGTGTTTTATGCAGTCTTTGCTTGTGGCTATTTCAAGAGGAAACAAACCACAAAGACAGAACTTAGAACTACATTATTTTGTCAAGTTTCAAGGACCTAGCACAAACCGTGTTTGGTTTAGACTTGAAAAACACATCTATCTGTATAGGAGGAAATAGAGTGAAACCTAAAAATTCAAACTGTTACTGGTAACGAACGCTTCATCCTAGAAGAGTAAAATTGGGCAGCGAAGTGGACTTATTGAACTGATCATTACCACAGAGATCATCAAGGTCGGATGAAAAAAAATTTGCCGAGTATTCAGAAAACCAGTAGTTTTTTGGAAGCTTGGCACACCTTTCCAATGAAGGTGTTTTACGCAGTCTTTGCTTGTGGCTATTTCAAGAGGAAACAAACCACAAAGACAGAACTTAGAACTACTTTATTTTGTCAAGTTTCAAGGAGCTAGCACAAACCGTGTTTGATTTAGACTTAAAAAACACATCTATCTGTATTGGAGGAAATAGAGTGAAACCTAAAAATTCAAACTGTCACTGGTAACGAATGCTTCATCCTAGAAGATTGAAAGTTGGGCAGCTAAGTGGACTTAGTGAACTGATCATTACCACAGAAATCATCAAGGTCGGATGAAAAAAAATTTGCCCAATATTCAGAAAACCAGTAGTATTTTGGAAGCTTGGAACACCTTTCCAATGAATGTGTTTTATGCAGTCTTTGCTTGTGGCTATTTCAAGAGGAAGCAAACCACAAAGACAGAACTTAGAACTACTTTATGTTGTCAAGTTTCAAGGAGCTAGCACAAACCGTGTTTGATTTAGACTTAAAAATCTCATCTATCTGTATAGGAGGAAATAGAGTGAAACCTAAAATTTCAAACTGTTACTGGTAACGAACGCTTCATCCTAGAAGAGTGAAAATTGGGCAGGTAAGTGGACTTAGTGAACTGATCATTACCACAGAGATCATCAAGGTCGGATGAAAAAAAAATTTGCCGAGTATTCTGAAAACCAGTAGTATTTTGGAAGCTTGGAACACCTTTCCAATAAAGGTGTTTTTCGCAGTCTTTGCTTGTGGCTATATCAAGAGGAAACAAAACACAAAGACAGAACTTAGAACAACTTTATTTTGTCAAGTTTCAAGAAGCTAGCACAAACCGTGTTTGATTTAGACTTAAAAACACATCTATCTGTATAGGAGGAAATAGAGTGAAACCTAAAATTCAAACTGTTACTGGTAACGAACGCTTCATCCTAGAAGAGTGAAAGTTGGGCAGCTAAGTGGACTAAGTAAACTGATCATTACCACAGAGATCATCAAGGTCGGATGAAAAAAAATTTGCCGAGTATTCAGAAAACCAGTAGCTTTTTGGAAGCTTGGCACACCTTTCCAATGAAGGTGTTTTACGCAGTCTTTGCTTGTGGCTATTTCAAGAGGAAACAAACCACAAAGACAGAACTTAGAACTACTTTATTTTGTCAAGTTTCAAGGAGCTAGCACAAACCGTGTTTGATTTAGACTTCCAAACACATCTATATATATAGGAGGAAATAGAGTGAAACCTAAAAACTCAAACTGTTACTGGTAACGAACGCTTCATCCTAGAAGAGTGAATATTGGGCAGCTAAGTGGACTAAGTAAACTGATCATTACACAGAGATCATCAAGGTCGGATGAAAAAAAATTTGCCGAGTATTCAGAAAACCAGTAGTTTTTTGGAAGCTTGGCACACCTTTCCAATGAATGTGTTTTACGCAGTCTTTGCTTGTGCCTATTTCGAGAGGAAACAAACCACAAAGACAGAACTTAGAACTACTTTATTTTTTCAAGTTTCAAGGAGCTAGCACAAACCGTGTTTGATTTAGACTTAAAAAACACATCTATCTGTATAGGAGGAAATAGAGTGAAACCTAAAAATTCAAACTGTTACTGGTAACGAACGCTTCATCCTAGAAGAGTGAAAGTTGGGCAGCTAAGTGGACTTAGTGAACTGATCATTACCACAGAGATCATCAAGGTCGGATGAAAAAAAATTTGCCGAGTATTCAGAAAACCAGTAGTATTTTGGAAGCTTGGAACACCTTTCCAATAAAGGTGTTTTACGCAGTCATTGCTTGTGGCTATTTCAACAGGAAAAAAACCACAAAGACAGAACATAGAACTACTTTATTTTGTCAAGTTTCAAGGAGCTAGCACAAACCGTGTTTGATTTAGACTTAAAAAACTCATCTATCTGTATAGGAGGAAATAGAGTGAAACCTAAAAATTCAAACTGTTACTGGTAACGAACGCTTCATCCTAGAAGAGTGAAAGTTGGGCAGCTAAGTGGACTTAGTGAACTGATCATTACCACAGAGATCATCAAGGTCGGACGAAAAAAAATTTGCTGAGTGTTCAGAAAACAGTAGTATTTTGGAAGCCTGGAACACCTTTCAAATGAATGTGTTTTACGCAGTCTTTGCTTATGGCTATTCCAAGAGGAAACAAACCACAAAGACAGAACTTAGAACTACTTTATTTTGTCAAGTTTCAAGGAGCTAGCACAAACCGTGTTTGATTTAGACTTAAAAAACACATCTCTCTGTATAGGAGGAAATAGAGTGAAACCTAAAAATTCAAACTGTTACTGGTAACGAATGCTTCATCCTAGAAGATTGAAAATTGGGCAGCTAAGTTTACTTAGTGAACTGATCATTACCACAGAGATCATCAAGGTCGGATGAAAAAAAATTTGCCGAGTATTCAGAAAGACAGTAGTATTTTGGAGCTTGGAACACCTTTCAAATGAATGTGTTTTATGCAGTCTTTGCTTGTGGCTGTTTCAAGAGGAAACAAACCACAAAGACAAAACTTAGAACAACTTTATTTTGTCAAGTTTCAAGGACCTAGAACAAACCATGATTGATTTAGACTTAAAAAACACATCTATCTGTATAGGAAGAAATAGAGTGAAACCTAAAAATTCAAACTGTTACTGGTAACGAACCCTTCATCCTAGAAGAGTGAAAATTTGGCAGGTAAGTGGACTTAGTGAACTGATCATTACCACAGAGATCATCAAGGTCGGATGAAAAAAAATTTGCCGAGTATTCCGAAAACCAGTAGTTTTTTGGAAGCTTGGCACACCTTTCCAATGAATGTGTTTTACGCAGTCTTTGCTTGTGCCTATTTCAAGAGGAAACAAACCACAAAGACAGAACTTAGAACTACTTTATTTTGTCAAGTTTCAAGGAGCTAGCACAAACCGTGTTTGATTTAGACTTCCAAACACATCTATATATTTAAGAGGAAATAGAGTGAAACCTAAAAACTCAAACTGTTACTGGTAACGAACGCTTCGTCCTAGAAGAGTGAATATTGGGCAGCTAAGTGGACTAAGTAAACTGATCATTACCACAGAGATCATCAAGTTCGGATGAAAAAAAAATTGCCGAGTATTCAGAAAACCAGTAGTTTTTTGGAAGCTTGGCACACCTTTCCAATGAAGGTGTTTTAGGCAGTCTTTGCTTGTGGCTATTTCAAGAGGAAACAAAACACAAAGACAGAACTTAGAACTACTTTATTTTGTCAAGTTTCAAGGAGCTAGCACAAACCGTGTTTGATTTAGACTTAAAAAACACATCTATCTGTATAGGAGGAAATAGGGTGAAACCTAAAAACTCAAACTGTTACTGGTAACGAACGCTTCATCCTAGAAGAGTGAATATTGGGCAGCTAAGTGGACTAAGTAAACTGATCATTACCACAGAGATCATCAAGGTCGGATGAAAAAAAAATTTGCCGAGTATTCAGAAAACCAGTAGTTTTTTGGAAGCTTGGCACACCTTTCCAATGAATGTGTTTTACGCAGTCTTTGCTTGTGCCTATTTCAAGAGGAAACAAACCACAAAGACAGAACTTAGAACTACTTTATTTTGTCAAGTTTCAAGGAGCTAGCACAAACCGTGTTTGATTTAGACTTCCAAACACATCTATATATATAGGAGGAAATAGAGTGAAACTGAAAAACTCAAACTGTTACTGGTAACGAACGCTTCATTCTAGAAGAGTGAATATTGGGCAGCTAAGTGGACTAAATACTCTGATCATTACCACAGAGATCATCAAGGTCGAATGAAAAAAAGTTTGCCGAGTATTCAGAAAACCAGTAGTTTTTTGGAAGCTTGCACACCTTTCCAATGAAGGTGTTTTACGCAGTCTTTCCATGTGGCTATTTCAAGAGGAAACAAACCACAAAGACAGAACTTAGAACAACTTTATTTTGTCAAGTTTCAAGGAGCTAGCACAAACCGTGTTTGATTTAGACTTAAAAAACACATCTATCTGTATAGGAGGAAATAGAGTGAAACCTAAAAATTCAAACTGTTACTGGTAACGAACGCTTCATCCTAGAAGAGTGAAAATTGGGCAGCTAAGTGGACTTAGTGAACTGATCATTACCACAGAGATCATCAAGGTCGGATGAAAAAAAATTTGCCGACTATTCGGAAAACCAGTAGTATTTTGGAAGCTTGGAACACCTTTCCAATAAAGGTGTTTTACGCAGTCTTTGCTTGTGGCTATTTCAAGAGGAAACAAACCACAAAGACAGAACTTAGAACTACTTTATTTTGTCAAGTTTCAAGGAGCTAGCGCAAACCGTGTTTGATTTAGACTGCCAAACACATCTATATATATAGTAGAAAATAGAGTGAAACCTAAAAACTCAAACTGTTACTGGTAACGAACGCTTCATCCTAGAAGAGTGAAAGTTGGGCAGCTAAGTGGACTAAGTAAACTGATCATTACCACAGAGATCATCAAGGTCGGATGAAAAAAAATTTGCCGAGTATTCAGAAAACCAGTAGCTTTTTGGAAGCTTGGCACACCTTTCCAATGAAGGTGTTTTACGCAGTCTTTGCTTGTGGCTATTTCAAGAGGAAACAAACCACAAAGACAGAACTTAGAACTACTTTATTTTGTCAAGTTTCAAGGAGCTAGCACAAACCGTGTTTGATTTAGACTTCCAAACACATCTATATATATAGGAGGAAATAGAGTGAAACCTAAAAACTCAAACTGTTACTGGTAACGAACGCTTCATCCTAGAAGAGTGAATATTGGGCAGCTAAGTGGACTAAGTAAACTGATCATTACCACAGAGATCATCAAGGTCGGATGAAAAAAAATTTGCCGAGTATTCAGAAAACCAGTAGTTTTTTGGAAGCTTGGCACACCTTTCCAATGAATGTGTTTTACGCAGTCTTTGCTTGTGCCTATTTCGAGAGGAAACAAACCACAAAGACAGAACTTAGAACTACTTTATTTTTTCAAGTTTCAAGGAGCTAGCACAAACCGTGTTTGATTTAGACTTAAAAAACACATCTATCTGTATAGGAGGAAATAGAGTGAAACCTAAAAATTCAAACTGTTACTGGTAACGAACGCTTCATCCTAGAAGAGTGAAAGTTGGGCAGCTAAGTGGACTTAGTGAACTGATCATTACCACAGAGATCATCAAGGTCGGATGAAAAAAAATTTGCCGAGTATTCAGAAAACCAGTAGTATTTTGGAAGCTTGGAACACCTTTCCAATAAAGGTGTTTTACGCAGTCATTGCTTGTGGCTATTTCAACAGGAAAAAAACCACAAAGACAGAACATAGAACTACTTTATTTTGTCAAGTTTCAAGGAGCTAGCACAAACCGTGTTTGATTTAGACTTAAAAAACTCATCTATCTGTATAGGAGGAAATAGAGTGAAACCTAAAAATTCAAACTGTTACTGGTAACGAACGCTTCATCCTAGAAGAGTGAAAGTTGGGCAGCTAAGTGGACTTAGTGAACTGATCATTACCACAGAGATCATCAAGGTCGGACGAAAAAAAATTTGCTGAGTGTTCAGAAAAACAGTAGTATTTTGGAAGCCTGGAACACCTTTCAAATGAATGTGTTTTACGCAGTCTTTGCTTATGGCTATTCCAAGAGGAAACAAACCACAAAGACAGAACTTAGAACTACTTTATTTTGTCAAGTTTCAAGGAGCTAGCACAAACCGTGTTTGATTTAGACTTAAAAAACACATCTCTCTGTATAGGAGGAAATAGAGTGAAACCTAAAAATTCAAACTGTTACTGGTAACGAATGCTTCATCCTAGAAGATTGAAAATTGGGCAGCTAAGTTTACTTAGTGAACTGATCATTACCACAGAGATCATCAAGGTCGGATGAAAAAAAATTTGCCGAGTATTCAGAAAGACAGTAGTATTTTGGAAGCTTGGAACACCTTTCAAATGAATGTGTTTTATGCAGTCTTTGCTTGTGGCTGTTTCAAGAGGAAACAAACCACAAAGACAAAACTTAGAACAACTTTATTTTGTCAAGTTTCAAGGACCTAGAACAAACCATGATTGATTTAGACTTAAAAAACACATCTATCTGTATAGGAAGAAATAGAGTGAAACCTAAAAATTCAAACTGTTACTGGTAACGAACCCTTCATCCTAGAAGAGTGAAAATTTGGCAGGTAAGTGGACTTAGTGAACTGATCATTACCACAGAGATCATCAAGGTCGGATGAAAAAAAATTTGCCGAGTATTCCGAAAACCAGTAGTTTTTTGGAAGCTTGGCACACCTTTCCAATGAATGTGTTTTACGCAGTCTTTGCTTGTGCCTATTTCAAGAGGAAACAAACCACAAAGACAGAACTTAGAACTACTTTATTTTGTCAAGTTTCAAGGAGCTAGCACAAACCGTGTTTGATTTAGACTTCCAAACACATCTATATATTTAAGAGGAAATAGAGTGAAACCTAAAAACTCAAACTGTTACTGGTAACGAACGCTTCGTCCTAGAAGAGTGAATATTGGGCAGCTAAGTGGACTAAGTAAACTGATCATTACCACAGAGATCATCAAGTTCGGATGAAAAAAAAATTGCCGAGTATTCAGAAAACCAGTAGTTTTTTGGAAGCTTGGCACACCTTTCCAATGAAGGTGTTTTAGGCAGTCTTTGCTTGTGGCTATTTCAAGAGGAAACAAAACACAAAGACAGAACTTAGAACTACTTTATTTTGTCAAGTTTCAAGGAGCTAGCACAAACCGTGTTTGATTTAGACTTAAAAAACACATCTATCTGTATAGGAGGAAATATGTGAAACCTAAAAACTCAAACTGTTACTGGTAACGAACGCTTCATCCTAGAAGAGTGAATATTGGGCAGCTAAGTGGACTAAGTAAACTGATCATTACCACAGAGATCATCAAGGTCGGATGAAAAAAAATTTGCCGAGTATTCAGAAAACCAGTAGTTTTTTGGAAGCTTGGCACACCTTTCCAATGAATGTGTTTTACGCAGTCTTTGCTTGTGCCTATTTCAAGAGGAAACAAACCACAAAGACAGAACTTAGAACTACTTTATTTTGTCAAGTTTCAAGGAGCTAGCACAAACCGTGTTTGATTTAGACTTCCAAACACATCTATATATATAGGAGGAAATAGAGTGAAACTGAAAAACTCAAACTGTTACTGGTAACGAACGCTTCATTCTAGAAGAGTGAATATTGGGCAGCTAAGTGGACTAAATACTCTGATCATTACCACAGAGATCATCAAGGTCGAATGAAAAAAAGTTTGCCGAGTATTCAGAAAACCAGTAGTTTTTTGGAAGCTTGCACACCTTTCCAATGAAGGTGTTTTACGCAGTCTTTCCATGTGGCTATTTCAAGAGGAAACAAACCACAAAGACAGAACTTAGAACAACTTTATTTTGTCAAGTTTCAAGGAGCTAGCACAAACCGTGTTTGATTTAGACTTAAAAAACACATCTATCTGTATAGGAGGAAATAGAGTGAAACCTAAAAATTCAAACTGTTACTGGTAACGAACGCTTCATCCTAGAAGAGTGAAAATTGGGCAGCTAAGTGGACTTAGTGAACTGATCATTACCACAGAGATCATCAAGGTCGGATGAAAAAAAATTTGCCGACTATTCGGAAAACCAGTAGTATTTTGGAAGCTTGGAACACCTTTCCAATAAAGGTGTTTTACGCAGTCTTTGCTTGTGGCTATTTCAAGAGGAAACAAACCACAAAGACAGAACTTAGAACTACTTTATTTTGTCAAGTTTCAAGGAGCTAGCGCAAACCGTGTTTGATTTAGACTGCCAAACACATCTATATATATAGTAGAAAATAGAGTGAAACCTAAAAACTCAAACTGTTACTGGTAACGAACGCTTCATCCTAGAAGAGTGAATATTGGGCAGCTAAGTGGACTAAGTAAACTGATCATTACCACAGAGATCATCAAGGTCTGATGAAAAAAAATTTGCCGAGTATTCAGAAAACCAGTAGTTTTTTGGAAGCTTGGCACACCTTTTCAATGAAGGTGTTTTAGGAGATCTTTGCTTGTGGCTATTTCAAGAGGAAACAAACCACAAAGAAAGAACTTAGAACTACTTTATTTTGTCAAGTTTCAAGGAGCTAGCACAAACCGTGTTTGATTTAGACTTAAAAAACACATCTATCTGTATAGGAGGAAATAGAGTGAAACCTAAAAACTCAAACTGTTACTGGTAACGAACGCTTCATCTTAGAAGAGTGAATATTGGGCAGCTAAGTGGACTAAGTAAACTGATCTTTACCACAGAGATCATCAAGGTCGGATGAAAAAAAATTTGCCGAGTATTCAGAAAACCAGTAGTATTTTGGAAGCTTGGAACACCTTTCCAATAAAGGTGTTTTACGCAGTCTTTGCTTGTGGCTATTTCAAGAGGAAACAAACCTCAAAGACAGAACTTTGAACTACTTTACTTTGTCAAGTTTCAAGGAGCTAGCACAAACCGTGTTTGATTTAGACTGCCAAACACATCTATATATATAGTAGAAAATAGAGTGAAACCTAAAAACTCAAACTGTTACTGGTAACGAATACTTCATCCTAGAAGAGTGAATATTGGGCAGCTAAGTGGACTAAGTAAACTGATCATTACCACAGAGATCATCAAGGTTGGATGAAAAAAAATTTGCCGAGTATTCAGAAAACCAGTAGTTTCTTGGAAGCTTGGCACACCTTTCAAATGAAGGTGTTTTACGCAGTATTTGCTTGTGGCTATTTCAAGAGGAAACAAACCACAAAGACAAAACTTAGAACTACTTTATTTTGTCAAGTTTCAAGGAGCTAGCACAAACCGTGTTTGATTTAGACTTAAAAAACACATCTATCTGTATAGGAGGAAATAGAGTGAAACCTAAAAATTCAAACTGTTACTGGTAATGAACGCTTCATCCTAGAAGAGTGAAAATTGGGCAGCTAAGTGGACTTAGTGAACTGATCATTACCACAGAGATCATCAAGGTCGGATGAAAAAAAATTTGCCGAGTATTCAGAAAACCAGTAGTATTTTGGAAGCTTGGAACACCTTTCCAATGAATGTGTTTTACGCAGTCTTTGCTTGTGGCTATTTCAAGAGGAAACAAACCACAAAGACAGAACTTAGAACTACTTTATTTTGTCAAGTTTCAAGGAGCTAGCACAAACCGTGTTTGATTTAGACTTAAAAAACACATCTATCTGTATAGGAGGAAACAGAGTGAAACCTAAAAATTCAAACTGTTACTGGTAATGAACGCTTCATCCTAGAAGAGTGAAAATTGGGCAGCAAAGTGGACTTAGTGATCTGATCATGACCACAGAGATCATCAAGGTCGGATGAAAAAAAAATTGCCGAGTATTCAGAAAACCAGTATTTTGGAAGCTTGGAACACCTTTAAATGAATGCGTTTTAAGTAGTCTTTGCTTGTGCCTATTTCAAGAGGAAACAAACCACAAAGACAGAACTTAGAACTACTTTATTTTGTCAAGTTTCAAGGAGCTGGCACAAACCGTGTTTGATTTAGACTTCCAAACACATCTATATATATAGGAGGAAATAGAGTGAAACCTAAAAACTCAAACTGTTACTGGTAACGAACGCTTCATCCTAGCAGAGTAAATATTGGGCAGCTAAGTGGACTAAGTAAACTGATCATTACCACAGAGATCATCAAGGTCGGATGAAAAAAAATTTGTCGAGTATTCAGAAAACCAGTAGCTTTTTGGAAGCTTGGCACACCTTTCCAATGAAGGTGTTTTACGCAGTCTTTGCTTGTGGCTATATCAAGAGGAAACAAACCACAAAGACAGAACTTAGAACTACTTTATTTTGTCAAGTTTCAAGGAGCTAGCACAAACCGTGTTTGATTTAGACTTCCAAACACATCTGTATATATAGGAGGAAATAGAGTGAAACCTAAAAACTCAAACTGTTACTGGTAACGAACGCTTCATCCTAGAAGAGTGAATATTGGGCAGCTAAGTGGACTTAGTGAACTGATCATTACCACAGAGATCATCAAGGTCGAATGAAAAAAAATTTGCCGAGTATTCAGGAAACCAGTAGTATTTTGGAAGCTTGGAACACCTTTCCAATAAAGGTGTTTTACGCAGTCTTTGCTTGTGGCTATTTTAAGAGGAACAAACCACAAAGACAGAACTTAGAACTACTTTACTTTGTCAAGTTTCAAGGAGCTAGCACAAACCGTGTTTGATTTAGACTTAAAAAACACATCTATCTGTATAGAAGGAAATAGAGTGAAACCTAAAAATTCAAACTGTTACTGGTAACTAACGCTTCATCCTAGAAGAGTGAATATTGGGCAGTTAAGTGGACTCAGTAAACTGATCATTACCACAGAGATCATCTAGGTCGGATGAAAAAAAATTTGCCGAGTATTCAGAAAACCAGTAGTTTTTTGGAAGCTTGGCACACCTTTCCAATGAAGGTGTTTTATGCAGTCTTTGCTTGTGGCTATTTCAAGAGGAAACAAACCACAAAGACAGAACATAGAACTACTTTATTTTGTCAAGTTTCAAGGAGCTAGCACAAACCGTGTTTGATTTAGACTTAAAAAACACATCTATCTCTATAGGAGGAAATAGAGTGAAACCTAAAAATTCAAACTGTTACTGGTAACGAACGCTTCATCCTAGAAGAGTGAAAATTGAGCAGCTAAGTGGACTTAGTGAACTGATCATTACCACAGAGATCATCAAGGTCGGATGAAAAAAAATTTGCCGAGTATTCAGAAAACCAGTAGTATTTTGGAAGCTTGGAACACCTTTCAAATAAAGGTGTTTTACGCAGTCTTTGCTTGTGCCTATTTCAAGAGGAAACAAACCACAAAGACAGAACTTAGAACTACTTTATTTTGTCGAGTTTCAAGGAGCTAGCACAAACCGTGTTTGATTTAGACTTAAAAAACACATCTATCTGTATAGGAGGAAATAGAGTGAAACCTAAAAATTCAAACTGTTACTGGTAACGAATGCTTCATCCTAGAAGATTGAAAATTGGGCAGCTAAGTGGACTTAGTGAACTGATCATTACCACAGAGATCATCAAGTTCGGATGAAAAAAAATTTGCCGAGTATTCAGAAAACCAGTTGTATTTTGGAAGCTTGGAACACCTTTCCAATGAATGTGTTTTACGCAGTCTTTGCTTGTGGCTATTTCAAGAGGAAACAAACCACAAAGACAGAACTTAGAACTACTTTATTTTGTCAAGTTTCAAGGAGCTAGCACAAACCGTGTTTGATTTAGACTTAAAAAACACATCTATCTGTATAGGAGGAAATAGAGTGAAACCTAAAAATTCAAACTGTTACTGGTAACGAACGCTTCATCCTAGAAGAGTGAAAGTTGGGCAGCTAAGTGGACTTAGTGAACTGATCATTACCACAGAGATCATCAAGGTCGGATGAAAAAAAATTTGCCGAGTATTCTGAAAACCAGTAGTATTTTGGAAGCTTGGAACACCTTTCCAATAAAGGTGTTTTTCGCAGTCTTTGCTTGTGGCTATATCAAGAGGAAACAAAACACAAAGACAGAACTTAGAACAACTTTATTTTGTCAAGTTTCAAGAAGCTAGCACAAACCGTGTTTGATTTAGACTTAAAAAACACATCTATCTGTATAGGAGGAAATAGAGTGAAACCTAAAATTCAAACTGTTACTGGTAACGAACGCTTCATCCTAGAAGAGTGAAAGTTGGGCAGCTAAGTGGACTTAGTGAACTGATCATTACCACAGAGATCATCAAGGTCGGATGAAAAAAAATTTGCCGAGTATTCAGAAAACCAGTAGTATTTTGGAAGCTTGGAACACCTTTCCAATAAAGGTGTTTTACGCAGTCATTGCTTGTGGCTATTTCAACAGGAAAAAAACCACAAAGACAGAACATAGAACTACTTTATTTTGTCAAGTTTCAAGGAGCTAGCACAAACCGTGTTTGATTTAGACTTAAAAAACTCATCTATCTGTATAGGAGGAAATAGAGTGAAACCTAAAAATTCAAACTGTTACTGGTAACGAACGCTTCATCCTAGAAGAGTGAAAGTTGGGCAGCTAAGTGGACTTAGTGAACTGATCATTACCACAGAGATCATCAAGGTCGGACGAAAAAAAATTTGCTGAGTGTTCAGAAAAACAGTAGTATTTTGGAAGCCTGGAACACCTTTCAAATGAATGTGTTTTACGCAGTCTTTGCTTATGGCTATTGCAAGAGGAAACAAACCACAAAGACAGAACTTAGAACTACTTTATTTTGTCAAGTTTCAAGGAGCTAGCACAAACCGTGTTTGATTTAGACTTAAAAAACACATCTCTCTGTATAGGAGGAAATAGAGTGAAACCTAAAAATTCAAACTGTTACTGGTAACGAATGCTTCATCCTAGAAGATTGAAAATTGGGCAGCTAAGTGGACTTAGTGAACTGATCATTACCACAGAGATCATCAAGGTCGGATGAAAAAAAATTTGCCGAGTATTCAGAAAGACAGTAGTATTTTGGAAGCTTGGAACACCTTTCAAATGAATGTGTTTTATGCAGTCTTTGCTTGTGGCTGTTTCAAGAGGAAACAAACCACAAAGACAAAACTTAGAACAACTTTATTTTGTCAAGTTTCAAGGACCTAGAACAAACCATGATTGATTTAGACTTAAAAAACACATCTATCTGTATAGGAAGAAATAGAGTGAAACCTAAAAATTCAAACTGTTACTGGTAACGAACCCTTCATCCTAGAAGAGTGAAAATTTGGCAGGTAAGTGGACTTAGTGAACTGATCATTACCACAGAGATCATCAAGGTCGGATGAAAAAAAATTTGCCGAGTATTCCGAAAACCAGTAGTTTTTTGGAAGCTTGGCACACCTTTCCAATGAATGTGTTTTACGCAGTCTTTGCTTGTGCCTATTTCAAGAGGAAACAAACCACAAAGACAGAACTTAGAACTACTTTATTTTGTCAAGTTTCAAGGAGCTAGCACAAACCGTGTTTGATTTAGACTTCCAAACACATCTATATATTTAAGAGGAAATAGAGTGAAACCTAAAAACTCAAACTGTTACTGGTAACGAACGCTTCGTCCTAGAAGAGTGAATATTGGGCAGCTAAGTGGACTAAGTAAACTGATCATTACCACAGAGATCATCAAGTTCGGATGAAAAAAAAATTGCCGAGTATTCAGAAAACCAGTAGTTTTTTGGAAGCTTCTCACACCTTTCCAATGAAGGTGTTTTAGGCAGTCTTTGCTTGTGGCTATTTCAAGAGGAAACAAAACACAAAGACAGAACTTAGAACTACTTTATTTTGTCAAGTTTCAAGGAGCTAGCACAAACCGTGTTTGATTTAGACTTAAAAAACACATCTATCTGTATAGGAGGAAATAGGGTGAAACCTAAAAACTCAAACTGTTACTGGTAACGAACGCTTCATCCTAGAAGAGTGAATATTGGGCAGCTAAGTGGACTAAGTAAACTGATCATTACCACAGAGATCATCAAGGTCGGATGAAAAAAAATTTGCCGAGTATTCAGAAAACCAGTAGTTTTTTGGAAGCTTGGCACACCTTTCCAATGAATGTGTTTTAGGCAGTCTTTGCTTGTGCCTATTTCAAGAGGAAACAAACCACAAAGACAGAACTTAGAACTACTTTATTTTGTCAAGTTTCAAGGAGCTAGCACAAACCGTGTTTGATTTAGACTTCCAAACACATCTATATATATAGGAGGAAATAGAGTGAAACTGAAAAACTCAAACTGTTACTGGTAACGAACGCTTCATTCTAGAAGAGTGAATATTGGGCAGCTAAGTGGACTAAATACTCTGATCATTACCACAGAGATCATCAAGGTCGAATGAAAAAAAGTTTGCCGAGTATTCAGAAAACCAGTAGTTTTTTGGAAGCTTGCACACCTTTCCAATGAAGGTGTTTTACGCAGTCTTTCCATGTGGCTATTTCAAGAGGAAACAAACCACAAAGACAGAACTTAGAACAACTTTATTTTGTCAAGTTTCAAGGAGCTAGCACAAACCGTGTTTGATTTAGACTTAAAAAACACATCTATCTGTATAGGAGGAAATAGAGTGAAACCTAAAAATTCAAACTGTTACTGGTAACGAACGCTTCATCCTAGAAGAGTGAAAATTGGGCAGCTAAGTGGACTTAGTGAACTGATCATTACCACAGAGATCATCAAGGTCGGATGAAAAAAAATTTGCCGACTATTCGGAAAACCAGTAGTATTTTGGAAGCTTGGAACACCTTTCCAATAAAGGTGTTTTACGCAGTCTTTGCTTGTGGCTATTTCAAGAGGAAACAAACCACAAAGACAGAACTTAGAACTACTTTATTTTGTCAAGTTTCAAGGAGCTAGCGCAAACCGTGTTTGATTTAGACTGCCAAACACATCTATATATATAGTAGAAAATAGAGTGAAACCTAAAAACTCAAACTGTTACTGGTAACGAACGCTTCATCCTAGAAGAGTGAATATTGGGCAGCTAAGTGGACTAAGTAAACTGATCATTACCACAGAGATCATCAAGGTCTGATGAAAAAAAATTTGCCGAGTATTCAGAAAACCAGTAGTTTTTTGGAAGCTTGGCACACCTTTTCAATGAAGGTGTTTTAGGAGATCTTTGCTTGTGGCTATTTCAAGAGGAAACAAACCACAAAGAAAGAACTTAGAACTACTTTATTTTGTCAAGTTTCAAGGAGCTAGCACAAACCGTGTTTGATTTAGACTTAAAAAACACATCTATCTGTATAGGAGGAAATAGAGTGAAACCTAAAAACTCAAACTGTTACTGGTAACGAACGCTTCATCTTAGAAGAGTGAATATTGGGCAGCTAAGTGGACTAAGTAAACTGATCTTTACCACAGAGATCATCAAGGTCGGATGAAAAAAAATTTGCCGAGTATTCAGAAAACCAGTAGTATTTTGGAAGCTTGGAACACCTTTCCAATAAAGGTGTTTTACGCAGTCTTTGCTTGTGGCTATTTCAAGAGGAAACAAACCTCAAAGACAGAACTTTGAACTACTTTACTTTGTCAAGTTTCAAGGAGCTAGCACAAACCGTGTTTGATTTAGACTGCCAAACACATCTATATATATAGTAGAAAATAGAGTGAAACCTAAAAACTCAAACTGTTACTGGTAACGAATACTTCATCCTAGAAGAGTGAATATTGGGCAGCTAAGTGGACTAAGTAAACTGATCATTACCACAGAGATCATCAAGGTCGGATGAAAAAAAATTTGCCGAGTATTCAGAAAACCAGTAGTTTCTTGGAAGCTTGGCACACCTTTCAAATGAAGGTGTTTTACGCAGTATTTGCTTGTGGCTATTTCAAGAGGAAACAAACCACAAAGACAAAACTTAGAACTACTTTATTTTGTCAAGTTTCAAGGAGCTAGCACAAACCGTGTTTGATTTAGACTTAAAAAACACATCTATCTGTATAGGAGGAAATAGAGTGAAACCTAAAAATTCAAACTGTTACTGGTAATGAACGCTTCATCCTAGAAGAGTGAAAATTGGGCAGCTAAGTGGACTTAGTGAACTGATCATTACCACAGAGATCATCAAGGTCGGATGAAAAAAAATTTGCCGTGTATTCAGAAAACTAGTAGTATTTTGGAAGCTTGGAACACCTTTCCAATGAATGTGTTTTACGCAGTCTTTGCTTGTGGCTATTTCAAGAGGAAACAAACCACAAAGACAGAACTTAGAACTACTTTATTTTGTCAAGTTTCAAGGAGCTAGCACAAACCGTGTATGATTTAGACTTAAAAAACACATCTATCTGTATAGGAGGAAATAGAGTGAAACCTAAAAACTCAAACTGTTACTGGTAACGAACGCTTCATCCTAGAAGAGTGAAAATTGGGCAGCTAAGTGGACTTAGTGAACTGATCATTACCACAGAGATCATCAAGGTCGGATGAAAAAAAAATTGCCGAGTATTCAGAAAACCAGTAGTATTTTGGAAGCTTGGAACACCTTTCCAATAAAGGTGTTTGACGCAGTCTTTGCTTGTGGCTATTTCAAGAGGAAACAAACCACAAAGACAGAACTTAGAACTACTTTATTTTGTCAAGTTTCAAGGAGCTTGCACAAACCGTGTTTGATTTAGACTTAAAAAACTCATCTATCTGTATAGGAGGAAATAGAGTGAAACCTAAAATTCAAACTGTTAGTGGTAACGAACGCTTCATCCTAGAAGAGTGAAAGTTGGGCAGCTAAGTGGACTTAGTGAACTGATCATTACCACAGAGATCATCAAGGTCGGATGAAAAAAATTTGCCGAGTATTCAGAAAACCAGTAGTATTTTGGAAGCTTGGAACACCTTTCCAATGAATGTGTTTTACGCATTCTTTGCTTGTGGCTATTTCAAGAGGAAACAAACCACAAAGACAGAACTTAGAACAACTTTATTTTGTCAAGTTTCAAGGAGCTAGCACAAACCGTGTTTGATTTAGACTTCCAAACACATCTATATATATAGGAGGAAATAGAGTGAAACCTAAAAACTCAAACTGTTACTGGTAACGAACGGTTCATCCTAGCAGAGTGAATATTGGGCAGCTAAGTGGACTAAGTAAACTGATCATTACCACAGAGATCATCAAGGTCGGATGAAAAAAAATTTGCCGAGTATTCAGAAAACCAGTAGCTTTTTGGAAGCTTGGCACACCTTTCCAATGAAGGTGTTTTACGCAGTCTTTGCTTGTGGCTATTTCAAGAGGAAACAAACCACAAAGACAGAACTTAGAACTACTTTATTTTGTCAAGTTTCAAGGAGCTAGCACAAACCGTGTTTGATTTAGACTTAAAAAACACATCTATCTGTATAGGAGGAAATAGAGTGAAACCTAAAAATTCAAACTGTTACTGGTAACGAACGCTTCATCCTAGAAGAGTGAATATTGGGCAGCTAAGTGGACTAAGTAAACTGATCATTACCACAGAGATCATCAAGTTCGGATGAAAAAAACTTTGCCGAGTATTAAGAAAAACAGTAGTTTTTTGTAAGCTTGACACACCTTTCCAATGAAGGTGTTTTAGGCAGTCTTTGCTTGTGGCTATTTCAAGAGGAAACAAAACACAAAGACAGAACTTAGAACTACTTTATTTTGTCAAGTTTCAAGGAGCTAGCACAAACCGTGTTTGATTTAGACTTAAAAAACCCATCTATCTGTATAGGAGGAAATAGAGTGAAACCTAAAAACTCAAACTGTTACTGGTAACGAACGCTTCATCCTAGAAGAGTGAATATTGGGCAGCTAAGTGGACTAAGTAAACTGATCATTACCACAGAGATCATCAATGTCGGATGAAAAAAAATTTGCCGAGTATTCAGAAAACCAGTAGTTTCTTGGAAGCTTGGCACACCTTTCCAATGAATGTGTTTTACGCAGTCTTTGCTTGTGCCTATTTCAAGAGGAAACAAACCACAAAGACAGAACTTAGAACTACTTTATTTTGTCAAGTTTCAAGGAGCTAGCACAAACCGTGTTTGATTTAGACTTCCAAACACATCTATATATATAGGAGGAAATAGAGTGAAACTGAAAAACTCAAACTGTTACTGGTAACGAACGCTTCATCCTAGAAGAGTGAATATTGGGCAGCTAAGTGGACTAAGTACTCTGATCATTACCACAGAGATCATCAAGGTCGAATGAAAAAAAGTTTGCCGAGTATTCAGAAAACCAGTAGTTTTTTGGAAGCTTGGCACACCTTTCCAATGAAGGTGTTTTACGCAGTCTTTGCATGTGGCTATTTCAAGAGGAAACAAACCACAAAGACAGAACTTAGAACAACTTTATTTTCTCAAGTTTCAAGGAGCTAGCACAAACCGTGTTTGATTTAGACTTAAAAAACACATCTATCTGTATAGAGGAAATAGAGTGAAACCTAAAAATTCAAACTGTTACTGGTAACGAACGCTTCATCCTAGAAGAGTGAAAATTGGGCAGCTAAGTGGACTTAGTGAACTGATCATTACCACAGAGATCATCAAGGTCGGATGAAAAAAAATTTGCCGAGTATTCAGAAAACCAGTAGTATTTTGGAAGCTTGGAACACCTTTCCAATAAAGGTGTTTTACGCAGTCTTTGCTTGTGGCTATTTCTAGAGGAAACAAACCTCAAAGACAGAACTTTGAACTACTTTACTTTGTCAAGTTTCAAGGAGCTAGCACAAACCGTGTTTGATTTAGACTGCCAAACACATCTATATATATAGTAGAAAATAGAGTGAAACCTAAAAACTCAAACTGTTACTGGTAACGAATACTTCATCCTAGAAGAGTGAATATTGGGCAGCTAAGTGGACTAAGTAAACTGATCATTACCACAGAGATCATCAAGGTCGGATGAAAAAAAATTTGCCGAGTATTCAGAAAACCAGTAGTTTCTTGGAAGCTTGGCACACCTTTCAAATGAAGGTGTTTTACGCAGTATTTGCTTGTGGCTATTTCAAGAGGAAACAAACCACAAAGACAAAACTTAGAACTACTTTATTTTGTCAAGTTTCAAGGAGCTAGCACAAACCGTGTTTGATTTAGACTTAAAAAACACATCTATCTGTATAGGAGGAAATAGAGTGAAACCTAAAAATTCAAACTGTTACTGGTAATGAACGCTTCATCCTAGAAGAGTGAAAATTGGGCAGCTAAGTGGACTTAGTGAACTGATCATTACCACAGAGATCATCAAGGTCGGATGAAAAAAAATTTGCCGTGTATTCAGAAAACTAGTAGTATTTTGGAAGCTTGGAACACCTTTCCAATGAATGTGTTTTACGCAGTCTTTGCTTGTGGCTATTTCAAGAGGAAACAAACCACAAAGACAGAACTTAGAACTACTTTATTTTGTCAAGTTTCAAGGAGCTAGCACAAACCGTGTTTGATTTAGACTTAAAAAACACATCTATCTGTATAGGAGGAAATAGAGTGAAACCTAAAAACTCAAACTGTTACTGGTAACGAACGCTTCATCCTAGAAGAGTGAAAATTGGGCAGCTAAGTGGACTTAGTGAACTGATCATTACCACAGAGATCATCAAGGTCGGATGAAAAAAAATTTGCCGAGTATTCAGAAAACCAGTAGTATTTTGGAAGCTTGGAACACCTTTCCAATAAAGGTGTTTGACGCAGTCTTTGCTTGTGGCTATTTCAAGAGGAAACAAACCACAAAGACAGAACTTAGAACTACTTTATTTTGTCAAGTTTCAAGGAGCTTGCACAAACCGTGTTTGATTTAGACTTAAAAAACTCATCTATCTGTATAGGAGGAAATAGAGTGAAACCTAAAATTCAAACTGTTCGTGGTAACGAACGCTTCATCCTAGAAGAGTGAAAGTTGGGCAGCTAAGTGGACTTAGTGAACTGATCATTACCACAGAGATCATCAAGGTCGGATGAAAAAAATTTGCCGAGTATTCAGAAAACCAGTAGTATTTTGGAAGCTTGGAACACCTTTCCAATGAATGTGTTTTACGCATTCTTTGCTTGTGGCTATTTCAAGAGGAAACAAACCACAAAGACAGAACTTAGAACAACTTTATTTTGTCAAGTTTCAAGGAGCTAGCACAAACCGTGTTTGATTTAGACTTCCAAACACATCTATATATATAGGAGGAAATAGAGTGAAACCTAAAAACTCAAACTGTTACTGGTAACGAACGGTTCATCCTAGCAGAGTGAATATTGGGCAGCTAAGTGGACTAAGTAAACTGATCATTACCACAGAGATCATCAAGGTCGGATGAAAAAAAATTTGCCGAGTATTCAGAAAACCAGTAGCTTTTTGGAAGCTTGGCACACCTTTCCAATGAAGGTGTTTTACGCAGTCTTTGCTTGTGGCTATTTCAAGAGGAAACAAACCACAAAGACAGAACTTAGAACTACTTTATTTTGTCAAGTTTCAAGGAGCTAGCACAAACCGTGTTTGATTTAGACTTAAAAAACACATCTATCTGTATAGGAGGAAATAGAGTGAAACCTAAAAATTCAAACTGTTACTGGTAACGAACGCTTCATCCTAGAAGAGTGAATATTGGGCAGCTAAGTGGACTAAGTAAACTGATCATTACCACAGAGATCATCAAGTTCGGATGAAAAAAACTTTGCCGAGTATTAAGAAAAACAGTAGTTTTTTGTAAGCTTGACACACCTTTCCAATGAAGGTGTTTTAGGCAGTCTTTGCTTGTGGCTATTTCAAGAGGAAACAAAACACAAAGACAGAACTTAGAACTACTTTATTTTGTCAAGTTTCAAGGAGCTAGCACAAACCGTGTTTGATTTAGACTTAAAAAACCCATCTATCTGTATAGGAGGAAATAGAGTGAAACCTAAAAACTCAAACTGTTACTGGTAACGAACGCTTCATCCTAGAAGAGTGAATATTGGGCAGCTAAGTGGACTAAGTAAACTGATCATTACCACAGAGATCATCAATGTCGGATGAAAAAAAATTTGCCGAGTATTCAGAAAACCAGTAGTTTCTTGGAAGCTTGGCACACCTTTCCAATGAATGTGTTTTACGCAGTCTTTGCTTGTGCCTATTTCAAGAGGAAACAAACCACAAAGACAGAACTTAGAACTACTTTATTTTGTCAAGTTTCAAGGAGCTAGCACAAACCGTGTTTGATTTAGACTTCCAAACACATCTATATATATAGGAGGAAATAGAGTGAAACTGAAAAACTCAAACTGTTACTGGTAACGAACGCTTCATCCTAGAAGAGTGAATATTGGGCAGCTAAGTGGACTAAGTACTCTGATCATTACCACAGAGATCATCAAGGTCGAATGAAAAAAAGTTTGCCGAGTATTCAGAAAACCAGTAGTTTTTTGGAAGCTTGGCACACCTTTCCAATGAAGGTGTTTTACGCAGTCTTTGCATGTGGCTATTTCAAGAGGAAACAAACCACAAAGACAGAACTTAGAACAACTTTATTTTCTCAAGTTTCAAGGAGCTAGCACAAACCGTGTTTGATTTAGACTTAAAAAACACATCTATCTGTATAGAGGAAATAGAGTGAAACCTAAAAATTCAAACTGTTACTGGTAACGAACGCTTCATCCTAGAAGAGTGAAAATTGGGCAGCTAAGTGGACTTAGTGAACTGATCATTACCACAGAGATCATCAAGGTCGGATGAAAAAAAATTTGCCGAGTATTCAGAAAACCAGTAGTATTTTGGAAGCTTGGAACACCTTTCCAATAAAGGTGTTTTACGCAGTCTTTGCTTGTGGCTATTTCAAGAGGAAACAAACCACAAAGACAGAACTTAGAACTACTTTATTTTGTCAAGTTTCAAGGAGCTAGCGCAAACCGTGTTTGATTTAGACTGCCAAACACATCTATATATATAGTAGAAAATAGAGTGAAACCTAAAAACTCAAACTGTTACTGGTAACGAACGCTTCATCCTAGAAGAGTGAATATTGGGCAGCTAAGTGGACTAAGTAAACTGATCATTACCACAGAGATCATCAAGGTCTGATGAAAAAAAATTTGCCGAGTATTCAGAAAACCAGTAGTTTTTTGGAAGCTTGGCACACCTTTCCAATGAAGGTGTTTTAGGCAGTCTTTGCTTGTGGCTATTTCAAGAGAAAACAAACCACAAAGACAGAACTTAGAACTACTTTATTTTGTCAAGTTTCAAGGAGCTAGCACAAACCGTGTTTGATTTAGACTTAAAAAACACATCTATCTGTATAGGAGGAAATAGAGTGAAACCTAAAAACTCAAACTGTTACTGGTAACGAACGCTTCATCCTAGAATAGTGAATATTGGGCAGCTAAGTGGACTAAGTAAACTGATCATTACCACAGAGATCATCAAGGTCGGATGAAAAAAAATTTGCCGAGTATTCAGAAAACCAGTAGTATTTTGGAAGCTTGGAACACCTTTCCAATAAAGGTGTTTTACGCAGTCTTTGCTTGTGGCTATTTCAAGAGTAAACAAACCTCAAAGACAGAACTTAGAACTACTTTATTTTGTCAAGTTTCAAGGAGCTAGCACAAACCGTGTTTGATTTATACTGCGAAACACATCTATATATATAGTAGAAAATAGAGTGAAACCTAAAAACTCAAACTGTTACTGGTAACGAATGCTTCATCCTAGAAGAGTGAATATTGGGCAGCTAAGTGGACTAAGTAAACTGATCATTACCACAGAGATCATCAAGGTCGGATGAAAAAAAATTTGCCGAATATTCAGAAAACCAGTAGTTTCTTGGAAGCTTGGCACACCTTTCCAATGAAGGTGTTTAACGCAGTCTTTGCTTGTGGCTATTTCAAGAGGAAACAAACCACAAAGAAAAAACTTAGAACTACTTTATTTTGTCAAGTTTCAAGGAGCTAGCACAAACCGTGTTTGATTTAGACTTAAAAAACACATCTATCTGTATAGGAGGAAATAGAGTGAAACCTATAAACTCAAACTGTTACTGGTAACGAACGCTTCATCCTAGAAGAGTGAAAGTTGGGCAGCTAAGTGGACTTAGTGAACTGATCATTACCACAGAGATCATCAAGGTCGGATGAAAAAAAATTTGCCGAGTATTCAGAAAACCAGTAGTATTTTGGAAGCTTGGAACACCTTTCCAATGAATGTGTTTTACGCATTCTTTGCTTGTGGCTATTTAAAGAGGAAACAAACCACAAAGACAGAACTTAGAACTACTTTATTTTGTCAAGTTTCAAGGAGCTAGCACAAACCGTGTTTGATTTAGACTTAAAAAAAACATCTATCTGTATAGGAGGAAATAGAGTGAAACCTAAAATTTCAAACTGTTACTGGTAACGAATGCTTCATCCTAGAAGATTGAAAATTGGGCAGCTAAGTGGACTTAGTGAACTGATCATTACCACAGAGATCATCAAGGTCGGATGAAAAAATAATTTGCCGAGTATTCAGAAAACCAGTAGTATTTTGGAAGCTTGGAACACATTTCCAATGAATGTGTTTTATGCAGTCTTTGCTTGTGGCTATTTCAAGAGGAAACAAACCACAAAGACAAAACTTAGAACAACTTTATTTTTCAAGCTTCAAGGAGCTAGAACAAACCGTGATTGATTTAGACTTAAAAAACACATCTATCTGTATAGGAGGAAATAGAGTGAAACCTAAAAATTCAAACTGTTACTGGTAACGAACGCTTCATCCTAGAAGAGTGAAAATTGGGCAGGTAAGTGGACTTAGTGAACTGATCATTACCACAGAGATCATCAAGGTCGGATGAAAAAAAATTTGCCGAGTATTCCGAAAACCAGTAGTTTTTTGGAAGCTTGACACACCTTTCCAATGAATGTGTTTTACGCAGTCTTTGCTTGTGGCTATTTCAAGAGGAAACAAACCACAAAGACAGAACTTAGAACTACTTTATTTTGTCAAGTTTCAAGGAGCTAGCACAAACCGTGTTTGATTTAGACTCAAAGAACACATCTATCTGTATAGGAGGAAATAGAGTGAAACCTAAAATTTCAAACTGTTACTGGTAACGAATGCTTCATCCTAGAAGATTGAAAATTGGGCAGCTAAGTGGACTTAGTGAACTGATCATTACCACAGAGATCATCAAGGTCGGATGAAAAAATAATTTGCCGAGTATTCAGAAAACCAGTAGTATTTTGGAAGCTTGGAACACCTTTCCAATGAATGTGTTTTATGCAGTCTTTGCTTGTGGCTATTTCAAGAGGAAACAAACCACAAAGACAAAACTTAGAACAACTTTATTTTTCAAGCTTCAAGGAGCTAGAACAAACCGTGATTGATTTAGACTTAAAAAACACATCTATCTGTTTAGGAGGAAATAGAGTGAAACCTAAAAATTCAAACTGTTACTGGTAACGAACGCTTCATCCTAGAAGAGTGAAAATTGGGCAGGTAAGTGGACTTAGTGAACTGATCATTACCACAGAGATCATCAAGGTCGGATGAAAAAAAATTTGCCGAGTATTCCGAAAACCAGTAGTTTTTTGGAAGCTTGGCACACCTTTCCAATGAATGTGTTTTACGCAGTCTTTGCTTGTGGCTATTTCAAGAGGAAACAAACCACAAAGACAGAACTTAGAACTACTTTATTTTATCAAGTTTCAAGGAGCTAGCACAAACCGTGTTTGATTTAGACTTAGAAACACATCTATATATATAGGAGGAAATAGAGTGAAACCTAAAAATTCAAACTGTTACTGGTAACGAATGCTTCATCCTAGAAGAGTGAATATTGGGCAGCTAAGTGGACTAAGTAAACTGATCATTACCACAGAGATCATCAAGGTCAGATGAAAAAAAATTTGCCGAGTATTCAGAAAACCAGTAGTTTTTTCTAAGCTTGGAACACCTTTCCAATGAAGGTGTTTTAGGCAATCTTTGCTTGTGGCTATTTCAAGAGGAAACAAACCACAAAGACAGAACTTAGAACTACTTTATTTTGTCAAGTTTCAAGGAGCTAGCACAAACCGTGTTTGATTTAGACTTAAAAAACACATCTATCTGTATAGGAGGAAATAGAGTGAAACCTAAAAACTCAAACTGTTACTGGTAACGAACGCTTCGTCCTAGAAGAGTGAATATTGGGCAGCTAAGTGGACTAAGTAAACTGATCATTACCACAGAGATCATCAAGGTCAGATGAAAAAAAATTTGCCAAGTATTCAGAAAACCAGTAGTTTTTGGAAGCTTGGCACACCTTTCCAATGAATGTGTTTCACGCAGTCTTTGCTTGTGCCTATTTCAAGAGGAAACAAACCACAAAGACAGAACTTAGAACTACTTTATTTTGTCAAGTTTCAAGGAGCTAGCACAAACCGTGTTTCATTTTGACTTCCAAACACATCTATATATATAGGAGGAAATAGAGTGAAACCGAAAAACTCAAACTGTTACTGGTAACGAACGCTTCATCCTAGAAGAGTGAATATTGGGTAGCTAAGTCGACTAAGTACTCTGATCATTACCACAGAGATCATCAAGGTCGGATGAAAAAAAGTTTGCCGAGTATTCAGAAAACCAGTAGTTTTTTGGAAGCTTGGCACACCTTTCCAATGAAGGTGTTTTACGCATCTTTGCTTGTGGCTATTTCAAGAGGAAACAAACCACAAAGACAGAACTTAGAACAACTGTATTTTGTCAAGTTTCAAGGAGCTAGCACAAACCGTGTTGATTTAGACTTAAAAAACACATCTATCTGTATAGGAGGAAATAGAGTGAAACCTAAAAATTCAAACTGTTACTGGTAACGAACGCTTCATCCTAGAAGTGTGAAAATTGGGCAGCTAAGTGGACTTAGTGAACTGATCATTAACACAGAGATCACCAAGGTCGGATGAAAAAAAATTTGCCGAGTATTCAGAAAACCAGTAGTATTTTGGAAGCTTGGAACACCTTTCCAATGAAGGTGTTTTAGGCAGTCTTTGCTTGTGGCTATTTCAAGAGGAAACAAACCACAAAGACAGAACTTAGAACTACTTTATTTTGTCAAGTTTCAAGGAGCTAGCGCAAACCGTGTTTGATTTAGACTGCCAAACACATCTATATATATAGTAGAAAATAGAGTGAAACCTAAAAACTCAAACTGTTACTGGTAACGAACGCTTCATCCTAGAAGAGTGAATATTGGGCAGCTAAGTGGACTAAGTAAACTGATCATTACCACAGAGATCATCAAGGTCTGATGAAAAAAAATTTGCCGAGTATTCAGAAAACCAGTAGTTTTTTGGAAGCTTGGCAACCTTTCCAATGAAGGTGTTTTAGGAGATCTTTGCTTGTGGCTATTTCAAGAGGAAACAAACCACAAAGAAAGAACTTAGAACTACTTTATTTTGTCAAGTTTCAAGGAGCTAGCACAAACCGTGTTTGTTTTAGACTTAAAAAACACATCTATCTGTATAGGAGGAAATAGAGTGAAACCTAAGAACTCAAACTGTTACTGGTAACGAACGCTTCATCCTAGAAGAGTGAATATTGGGCAGCTAAGTGGACTAAGTAAACTGATCTTTACCACAGAGATCATCAAGGTCGGATGAAAAAAAATTTGCCGAGTATTCAGAAAACCAGTAGTATTTTGGAAGCTTGGAACACCTTTCCAATAAAGGTGTTTTACGCAGTCTTTGCTTGTGGCTATTTCAAGAGGAAACAAACCTCAAAGACAGAACTTTGAACTACTTTACTTTGTCAAGTTTCAAGGAGCTAGCACAAACCGTGTTTGATTTAGACTGCCAAACACATCTATATATATAGTAGAAAATAGAGTGAAACCTAAAAACTCAAACTGTTACTGGTAACGAATACTTCATCCTAGAAGAGTGAATATTGGGCAGCTAAGTGGACTAAGTAAACTGATCATTACCACAGAGATCATCAAGGTCGGATGAAAAAAAATTTGCCGAGTATTCAGAAAACCAGTAGTTTCTTGGAAGCTTGGCACACCTTTCAAATGAAGGTGTTTTACGCAGTATTTGCTTGTGGCTATTTCAAGAGGAAACAAACCACAAAGACAGAACTTAGAACTACTTTATTTTGTCAAGTTTCAAGGAGCTAGCACAAACCGTGTTTGATTTAGACTTAAAAAACACATCTATCTGTATAGGAGGAAATAGAGTGAAACCTAAAAATTCAAACTGTTACTGGTAATGAACGCTTCATCCTAGAAGAGTGAAAATTGGGCAGCTAAGTGGACTTAGTGAACTGATCATTACCACAGAGATCATCAAGGTCGGATGAAAAAAAATTTGCCGTGTATTCAGAAAACTAGTAGTATTTTGGAAGCTTGGAACACCTTTCCAATGAATGTGTTTTACGCAGTCTTTGCTTGTGGCTATTTCAAGAGGAAACAAACCACAAAGACAGAACTTAGAACTACTTTATTTTGTCAAGTTTCAAGGAGCTAGCACAAACCGTGTTTGATTTAGACTTAAAAAACACATCTATCTGTATAGGAGGAAATAGAGTGAAACCTAAAAACTCAAACTGTTACTGGTAACGAACGCTTCATCCTAGAAGAGTGAAAATTGGGCAGCTAAGTGGACTTAGTGAACTGATCATTACCACAGAGATCATCAAGGTCGGATGAAAAAAAAATTGCCGAGTATTCAGAAAACCAGTAGTATTTTGGAAGCTTGGAACACCTTTCCAATAAAGGTGTTTGACGCAGTCTTTGCTTGTGCCTATTTCAAGAGGAAACAAACCACAAAGACAGAACTTAGAACTACTTTATTTTGTCAAGTTTCAAGGAGCTAGCACAAACCGTGTTTGATTTAGACTTAAAAAACACATCTATCTGTTTAGGAGGAAATAGAGTGAAACCTAAAAATTCAAACTGTTACTGGTAACGAACGCTTCATCCTAGAAGAGTGAAAGTTGGGCAGCTAAGTGGACTTAGTGAACTGATCATTACCACAGAGATCATCAAGGTCGGATGAAAAAAAATTTGCCGAGTATTCAGAAAACCAGTAGTATTTTGGAAGCTTGGAACACCTTTCCAATGAATGTGTTTTACGCATTCTTTGCTTGTGGCTATTTCAAGAGGAAACAAACCACAAAGACAGAACTTAGAACAACTTTATTTTGTCAAGTTTCAAGGAGCTAGCACAAACCGTGTTTGATTTAGACTTCCAAACACATCTATATATATAGGAGGAAATAGAGTGAAACCTAAAAACTCAAACTGTTACTGGTAACGAACGGTTCATCCTAGCAGAGTGAATATTGGGCAGCTAAGTGGACTAAGTAAACTGATCATTACCACAGAGATCATCAAGGTCGGATGAAAAAAAATTTGCCGAGTATTCAGAAAACCAGTAGCTTTTTGGAAGCTTGGCACACCTTTCCAATGAAGGTGTTTTACGCAGTCTTTGCTTGTGGCTATTTCAAGAGGAAACAAACCACAAAGACAGAACTTAGAACTACTTTATTTTGTCAAGTTTCAAGGAGCTAGCACAAACCGTGTTTGATTTAGACTTAAAAAACACATCTATCTGTATAGGAGGAAATAGAGTGAAACCTAAAAATTCAAACTGTTACTGGTAACGAACGCTTCATCCTAGAAGAGTGAATATTGGGCAGCTAAGTGGACTAAGTAAACTGATCATTACCACAGAGATCATCAAGTTCGGATGAAAAAAAATTTGCCGAGTATTCAGAAAAACAGTAGTTTTTTGTAAGCTTGACACACCTTTCCAATGAAGGTGTTTTAGGCAGTCTTTGCTTGTGGCTATTTCAAGTGGAAACAAAACACAAAGACAGAACTTAGAACTACTTTATTTTGTCAAGTTTCAAGGAGCTAGCACAAACCGTGTTTGATTTAGACTTAAAAAACCCATCTATCTGTATAGGAGGAAATAGAGTGAAACCTAAAAACTCAAACTGTTACTGGTAACGAACGCTTCATCCTAGAAGAGTGAATATTGGGCAGCTAAGTGGACTAAGTAAACTGATCATTACCACAGAGATCATCAAGGTCGGATGAAAAAAAATTTGCCGAGTATTCAGAAAACCAGTAGTTTCTTGGAAGCTTGGCACACCTTTCCAATGAATGTGTTTTACGCAGTCTTTGCTTGTGCCTATTTCAAGAGGAAACAAACCACAAAGACAGAACTTAGAACTACTTTATTTTGTCAAGTTTCAAGGAGCTAGCACAAACCGTGTTTGATTTAGACTTCCAAACACATCTATATATATAGGAGGAAATAGAGTGAAACTGAAAAACTCAAACTGTTACTGGTAACGAACGCTTCATCCTAGAAGAGTGAATATTGGGCAGCTAAGTGGACTAAGTACTCTGATCATTACCACAGAGATCATCAAGGTCGAATGAAAAAAAGTTTGCCGAGTATTCAGAAAACCAGTAGTTTTTTGGAAGCTTGGCACACCTTTCCAATGAAGGTGTTTTACGCAGTCTTTGCATGTGGCTATTTCAAGAGGAAACAAACCACAAAGACAGAACTTAGAACAACTTTATTTTGTCAAGTTTCAAGGAGCTAGCACAAACCGTGTTTGATTTAGACTTAAAAAACACATCTATCTGTATAGGAGGAAATAGAGTGAAACCTAAAATTTCAAACTGTTACTGGTAACGAACGCTTCATCCTAGAAGAGTGAAAATTGGGCAGCTAAGTGGACTTAGTGAACTGATCATTACCACAGAGATCATCAAGGTCGGATGAAAAAAAATTTGCCGAGTATTCAGAAAACCAGTAGTATTTTGGAAGCTTGGAACACCTTTCCAATAAAGGTGTTTTACGCAGTCTTTGCTTGTGGCTATTTCAAGAGGAAACAAACCACAAAGACAGAACTTAGAACTACTTTATTTTGTCAAGTTTCAAGGAGCTAGCGCAAACCGTGTTTGATTTAGACTGCCAAACACATCTATATATATAGTAGAAAATAGAGTGAAACCTAAAAACTCAAACTGTTACTGGTAACGAACGCTTCATCCTAGAAGAGTGAATATTGGGCAGCTAAGTGGACTAAGTAAACTGATCATTACCACAGAGATCATCAAGGTCTGATGAAAAAAAATTTGCCGAGTATTCAGAAAACCAGTAGTTTTTTGGAAGCTTGGCACACCTTTCCAATGAAGGTGTTTTAGGCAGTCTTTGCTTGTGGCTATTTCAAGAGGAAACAAAACACAAAGACAGAACTTAGAACTACTTTATTTTGTCAAGTTTCAAGGAGCTAGCACAAACCGTGTTTGATTTAGACTTAAAAAACCCATCTATCTGTATAGGAGGAAATAGAGTGAAACCTAAAAACTCAAACTGTTACTGGTAACGAACGCTTCATCCTAGAAGAGTGAATATTGGGCAGCTAAGTGGACTAAGTAAACTGATCATTACCACAGAGATCATCAAGGTCGGATGAAAAAAAATTTGCCGAGTATTCAGAAAACCAGTAGTTTCTTGGAAGCTTGGCACACCTTTCCAATGAATGTGTTTTACGCAGTCTTTGCTTGTGCCTATTTCAAGAGGAAACAAACCACAAAGACAGAACTTAGAACTACTTTATTTTGTCCAGTTTCAAGGAGCTAGCACAAACCGTGTTTGATTTAGACTTCCAAACACATCTATATATATAGGAGGAAATAGAGTGAAACTGAAAAACTCAAACTGTTACTGGTAACGAACGCTTCATCCTAGAAGAGTGAATATTGGGCAGCTAAGTGGACTAAGTACTCTGATCATTACCACAGAGATCATCAAGGTCGAATGAAAAAAAGTTTGCCGAGTATTCAGAAAACCAGTAGTTTTTTGGAAGCTTGGCACACCTTTCCAATGAAGGTGTTTTACGCAGTCTTTGCATGTGGCTATTTCAAGAGGAAACAAACCACAAAGACAGAACTTAGAACAACTTTATTTTGTCAAGTTTCAAGGAGCTAGCACAAACCGTGTTTGATTTAGACTTAAAAAACACATCTATCTGTATAGGAGGAAATAGAGTGAAACCTAAAAATTCAAACTGTTACTGGTAACGAACGCTTCATCCTAGAAGAGTGAAAATTGGGCAGCTAAGTGGACTTAGTGAACTGATCATTACCACAGAGATCATCAAGGTCGGATGAAAAAAAATTTGCCGAGTATTCAGAAAACCTGTAGTATTTTGGAAGCTTGGAACACCTTTCCAATAAAGGTGTTTTACGCAGTCTTTGCTTGTGGCTATTTCAAGAGGAAACAAACCACAAAGACAGAACTTAGAACTACTTTATTTTGTCAAGTTTCAAGGAGCTAGCGCAAACCGTGTTTGATTTAGACTGCCAAACACATCTATATATATAGTAGAAAATACAGTGAAACCTAAAAACTCAAAATGTTACTGGTAACGAACGCTTCATCCTAGAAGAGTGAATATTGGGCAGCTAAGTGGACTAAGTAAACTGATCATTACCACAGAGATCATCAAGGTCTGATTAAAAAAAATTTTGCCGAGTATTCAGAAAACCAGTAGTTTTTTGGAAGCTTGGCACACCTTTCCAATGAAGGTGTTTTAGGCAGTCTTTGCTTGTGGCTATTTCAAGAGAAAACAAACCACAAAGACAGAACTTAGAACTACTTTATTTTGTCAAGTTTCAAGGAGCTAGCACAAACCGTGTTTGATTTAGACTTAAAAAACACATCTATCTGTATAG
>NW_027517973.1:0-37919 GCF_048772815.1 Callospermophilus lateralis
AGTAACAGTTTGAATTTTTAGGTTTCACTCTGTTTTGTAATATATTGAGAGATGCAGTTTGAACTCTAAATCAAACACGGTTTGTGGTAGCTTCTTGAAACTTGACAAAATACTGTAGTTCTACGTTCTATCTCTAAGGTTTGTTTCCTCTTGATGTAGTCTAATGCAGGGACTTTCGAATAACACTTTTATTGAAAGGGGTTGCCAAACTTCCAAAAACTAGAGTCTTCTGAAATCTCAACATATATTTTTTCATCCAATCTTCATGATACTTTCAAGTAATGATCAGTAAAACAATCCCACTTGGATGCTCAAGTTTCATTCTCCTACGTTGAAGCATTCGTTTGCAGGAACAGTTTGAATTTTTAGGTTTCACTCTGTTTTCTCCTATATTGACAAATGTAGTTCAAACTCTAAATTATACACGGTTTGTGCTAGCTTCTTGAAACTTGACACAATAAAGCAGTTCTACATTCTATCCCTAAGGTTTGTTTCCTTTTGATGTAGCCTTCAGCACAGAGTGGCGAATAACACTTTCAATGAAATGCGTTATTAGGCTGCCAAAAAACTAGAGTCTCCTGAAATCTCAACACATATTTTTTTCCGACCTTAAGGATACTTTCAAGTAATGAGCAGTGCACCAATCAAACTTGGATGCCCAAGTTTCGTTCTCCTAGGTTGATGCATTTGTTTGCAGTAACAGTTTGAATTTCTAGGTTTCACTCTGTTTTCTCCTATATTGACAGATGCAGCTAGAACTCTAAATCAAACACGGTTGGTGCTAGCTTCTTGAAACTTGACACAATAAAGTAGTTCTACGTTCTATCTCTAAGGTTTGTTTCCTCTTGATGTAGCCTAAAGCCGAGACTGGCGAATAACACTATAATGAAAGGGGTTGCCAAACTTTCAAAAAACTAGAGTCTCCTGAAATCTCAACATATATTTTTTCATCCAATCTTCATGATACATTCACGTAATGATCAGTACACCATTCCCACTTAGATGCCCAAGTTTTGTTCTTCTAGGTTGAAGCATTCGTTTGCAGGAACGGTTTGAATTTTTAAGTTTCACTCTGTTTTCTCCTATATTGACAGATGCAGTTAGAACTTTAAATCAAACAAGGTTTGTGCTAGCTAATTGAAACATGACACAATAAAGTAGTTCTATGTTCTATCCCTAAGGTTTGTTTCCTCTTGATGTAGCCTTAAGCAGAGACTGGCGAATAACACATTCAATGAAAGGCGTTGTTAGGCTACCAAAAAACTACAGTCTCCTGAAATCTCATCATATATTTTTTCTTCCGACCTTCATGATACTTTCAAGTAATGAGCAGTGCACCAATCAAACTTTGATGCCCAAGTTTCGTTCTCCTAGGTTGAAGCATTCGTTTGCAGTAACAGTTTGAATTTTTAGGTTTCAATCTGTTTTGTCCTATATTGACAGATGCAGTTCGTACTCTAAATCCAACACGGTTTGTGCTAGCTTCTTGAAACTTGACAAAATACTGTAGTTCTACGTTCTATCTCTAAGGTTTGTTTCCTCTTGATGTAGCCTAATGCAGGGACTGGCGAATAACACTTTTATTGAAAGGGGTTGCCAAACTTCCAAAAACTAGAGTCTTCTGAAATCTCAACATATATTTTTTCATCCAATCTTCATGATACTTTCAAGTAATGATCAGTACACCAATCCCACTTGGATGCCCAAGTTTTGTTCTTCTAGGTTGAAGCATTCGTTTGCAGGAACAGTTTGAATTTTTAGGTTTCACTCTGTTTTCTCCTATATTGACAGATGCAGTTAGAACTTTAAATCAAACACGGTTTGTGCTAGCTACTTGAAACATGACACAATAAAGTAGTTCTACGTTCTATCCCTAAGGTTTGTTTCCTCTTGATGTAGCCTTAAGCAGAGACTGGCGAATAACACATTCAATGAAAGGCGTTGTTAGGCTGCCAAAAAACTACAGTCTCCTGAAATCTCATCATATATTTTTTCTTCCGACCTTCATGATACTTTCAAGTAATGAGCAGTGCACCAATCAAACTTGGATGCCCAAGTTTCGTTCTTTTAGGTTGAAGCATTCCTTTGCAGTAACAGTTTGAATTTTTAGGTTTCACTCTGTTTTGTCCTATATTGACACATGCAGTTCGAACTCTAAATCAAACACGGTTTGTGCTAGCTTTTTGAAACTTGACAAAATACTGTAGTTCTACGTTCTATCACTAAGATTTGTTTCCTCTTGATGTAGCCTAATGCAGGGACTGGCGAATACCACTTTTATTGAAAGGGGTTGACAATCTTCCAAAAACTAGAGTCTTCTGAAATCTCAACATATATTTTTTCATCCAATCTTCATGATACTTTCAAGTAATGATCAGTACACCAATCCCACGTGGATGCTCAAGTTTCATTCTCCTACGTTGAAGCATTCGTTTGTAGGAACAGTTTGAATTTTTAGGTTTCACTCTGTTTTCTCCTATATTGACAAATGTAGTTCAAACTCTAAATCATTCACGGTTTCGGCTAGCTTCTTGAAACTTGACACAATAAAGTAGTTCTTCGGTCTATCTCTAAGGTTTGTTTCCTCTTGATGTAGCCTAAAGCAGGGACTGGCGAATAACACTTATATTGAAAGGGGTTGCCAAACTTTCAAAAAACTAGAGTCTCCTGAAATCTCAACATATATTTTTTCATCCAATCTTCATGATACATTCAAGTAATGATCAGTACACCATTCCCACTTGGATGCCCAAGTTTTGTTCTTCTTGGTTGAGGCATTCGTTTGCAGGAACACTTTGAATTTTTAGGTTTCACTCTGTTTTCTCCTATATTGACAGATGCAGTTAGAACTTTAAATCAAACACGGTTTGTGCTAGCTTCTTGAAACTTGACACAATAAAGTAGTTCTACATTCTATCCCTAAGGTTTGTTTCCTCTTGATGTAGCCTTCAGCACAGACTGGCGAATAACACATTCAATGAAAGGCGTTGTTAGGCTGCCAAAAAACTACAGTCTCCTGAAATCTCATATTATATTTTTTCTTCCGACCTTCATGATACTTTCGAGTAATGAGCAGTGCACCAATCAAACATGGATGCCCAAGTTTCGTTCTCCTAGGTTGATGCATTCGTTTGCAGTAACAGTTTGAATTTCTAGGTTTCACTCTGTTTTCTCCTATATTGAAAGATGCAGCTAGAACTCTAAGTCAAACACGGTTTGTGCTAGCTTCTTGAAACTTGACACAATAAAGTAGTTCTACGTTCTATCTCTAAGGTTTGTTTCCTCTTGATGTAGCCTAAAGCAGGGACTAGCGAATAACACTTATATTGAAAGGGGTTGCCAAACTTTCAAAAAACTAGAGTCTCCTGAAATCTCAACAAATATTTTTTCATCCAATCTTCATGATACATTCAAGTAATGATCAGTACACCATTCCCACTTGGATGCCCAAGTTTTGTTCTTCTTGGTTGAAGCATTCGTTTGCAGGAACAGTTTGAAGTTTTACGTTTCACTGTTTTCTCCTATATTGACAAATGTAGTTCAAACACTAAATCATACACGGTTTGGGCTAGCTTCTTGAAACTTGACACAATAAAGTAGTTCTACATTCTATCCCTAAGGTTTATTTCCTCTTGATGTAGCCTTCAGCACAGACTGGCGAATAACACTTTCAATGAAAGGTGTTGTTAGGCTGCCAAAAAACTAGAGTCTCCTGAAATCTCACACATATTTTTTTTCCGACCTTAATGATACTTTCATGTAATGAGCAGTACACCAATCAAACTTGGATGCCCAAGTTTCGTTCTCCTAGGTTGATGCATTCGTTTGCAGTAACAGTTTGAATTTCTAGGTTTCACTCTGTTTTCTCCTATATTGACAGATGTAGCTAGAACTCAAAATCAAACACGGTTTGTTCTAGCTTCTTGAAACTTGACACAATAAAGTAGTTCTACGTTCTATCTCTAAGGTTTGTTTCCTCTTGATGTAGCCTAAAGGAGGGACTGGCGAATAACACTTATATTGAAAGGGGTTGCCAAACTTTCAAAAAACTAGAGTCTCCTGAAATCTCAACATATATTTTTTCATCCAATCTTCATGATACATTCAATTAATGATCAGTACACCATTCCCACTTGGATGCCCAAGTTTTGTTCTTCTAGGTTGAAGCATTCGTTTGCAGGAACAGTTTGAATTTTTAGGTTTCACTCTGTTTTCTCCTATATTGACAGATGCAGTTAGAACTTTAAATCAAACACGGTTTGTGCTAGCTACTTGAAACATGACACAATAAAGTAGTTCTACGTTCTATCCCTAAGGTTTGTTTCTTCTTGATGTAGCCTTAAGCAGAGACTGGCGAATAACACATTCAATGAAAGGCGTTGTTAGGCTGCCAAAAAACTACAGTCTCCTGAAATCTCATCATATATTTTTTCTTCCGACCTTCATGATACTTTCAAGTAATGAGCAGTGCACCAATCAAACTTGGATGCCCAAGTTTTGTTCTCCTAGGTTGAATCATTCGTTTGCAGTAACAGTTTGAATTTTTAGGTTTCACTCTGTTTTGTAATATATTGAGAGATGCAGTTTGAACTCTAAATCAAACACGGTTTGTGGTAGCTTCTTGAAACTTGACAAAATACTGTAGTTCTACGTTCTATCTCTAAGGTTTGTTTCCTCTTGATGTAGTCTAATGCAGGGACTTTCGAATAACACTTTTATTGAAAGGGGTTGCCAAACTTCCAAAAACTAGAGTCTTCTGAAATCTCAACATATATTTTTTCATCCAATCTTCATGATACTTTCAAGTAATGATCAGTAAAACAATCCCACTTGGATGCTCAAGTTTCATTCTCCTACGTTGAAGCATTCGTTTGCAGGAACAGTTTGAATTTTTAGGTTTCACTCTGTTTTCTCCTATATTGACAAATGTAGTTCAAACTCTAAATTATACACGGTTTGTGCTAGCTTCTTGAAACTTGACACAATAAAGCAGTTCTACATTCTATCCCTAAGGTTTGTTTCCTTTTGATGTAGCCTTCAGCACAGAGTGGCGAATAACACTTTCAATGAAATGCGTTATTAGGCTGCCAAAAAACTAGAGTCTCCTGAAATCTCAACACATATTTTTTTCCGACCTTAAGGATACTTTCAAGTAATGAGCAGTGCACCAATCAAACTTGGATGCCCAAGTTTCGTTCTCCTAGGTTGATGCATTTGTTTGCAGTAACAGTTTGAATTTCTAGGTTTCACTCTGTTTTCTCCTATATTGACAGATGCAGCTAGAACTCTAAATCAAACACGGTTGGTGCTAGCTTCTTGAAACTTGACACAATAAAGTAGTTCTACGTTCTATCTCTAAGGTTTGTTTCCTCTTGATGTAGCCTAAAGCCGAGACTGGCGAATAACACTATAATGAAAGGGGTTGCCAAACTTTCAAAAAACTAGAGTCTCCTGAAATCTCAACATATATTTTTTCATCCAATCTTCATGATACATTCACGTAATGATCAGTACACCATTCCCACTTAGATGCCCAAGTTTTGTTCTTCTAGGTTGAAGCATTCGTTTGCAGGAACGGTTTGAATTTTTAAGTTTCACTCTGTTTTCTCCTATATTGACAGATGCAGTTAGAACTTTAAATCAAACAAGGTTTGTGCTAGCTAATTGAAACATGACACAATAAAGTAGTTCTATGTTCTATCCCTAAGGTTTGTTTCCTCTTGATGTAGCCTTAAGCAGAGACTGGCGAATAACACATTCAATGAAAGGCGTTGTTAGGCTACCAAAAAACTACAGTCTCCTGAAATCTCATCATATATTTTTTCTTCCGACCTTCATGATACTTTCAAGTAATGAGCAGTGCACCAATCAAACTTTGATGCCCAAGTTTCGTTCTCCTAGGTTGAAGCATTCGTTTGCAGTAACAGTTTGAATTTTTAGGTTTCAATCTGTTTTGTCCTATATTGACAGATGCAGTTCGTACTCTAAATCCAACACGGTTTGTGCTAGCTTCTTGAAACTTGACAAAATACTGTAGTTCTACGTTCTATCTCTAAGGTTTGTTTCCTCTTGATGTAGCCTAATGCAGGGACTGGCGAATAACACTTTTATTGAAAGGGGTTGCCAAACTTCCAAAAACTAGAGTCTTCTGAAATCTCAACATATATTTTTTCATCCAATCTTCATGATACTTTCAAGTAATGATCAGTACACCAATCCCACTTGGATGCCCAAGTTTTGTTCTTCTAGGTTGAAGCATTCGTTTGCAGGAACAGTTTGAATTTTTAGGTTTCACTCTGTTTTCTCCTATATTGACAGATGCAGTTAGAACTTTAAATCAAACACGGTTTGTGCTAGCTACTTGAAACATGACACAATAAAGTAGTTCTACGTTCTATCCCTAAGGTTTGTTTCCTCTTGATGTAGCCTTAAGCAGAGACTGGCGAATAACACATTCAATGAAAGGCGTTGTTAGGCTGCCAAAAAACTACAGTCTCCTGAAATCTCATCATATATTTTTTCTTCCGACCTTCATGATACTTTCAAGTAATGAGCAGTGCACCAATCAAACTTGGATGCCCAAGTTTCGTTCTTTTAGGTTGAAGCATTCCTTTGCAGTAACAGTTTGAATTTTTAGGTTTCACTCTGTTTTGTCCTATATTGACACATGCAGTTCGAACTCTAAATCAAACACGGTTTGTGCTAGCTTTTTGAAACTTGACAAAATACTGTAGTTCTACGTTCTATCACTAAGATTTGTTTCCTCTTGATGTAGCCTAATGCAGGGACTGGCGAATACCACTTTTATTGAAAGGGGTTGACAATCTTCCAAAAACTAGAGTCTTCTGAAATCTCAACATATATTTTTTCATCCAATCTTCATGATACTTTCAAGTAATGATCAGTACACCAATCCCACGTGGATGCTCAAGTTTCATTCTCCTACGTTGAAGCATTCGTTTGTAGGAACAGTTTGAATTTTTAGGTTTCACTCTGTTTTCTCCTATATTGACAAATGTAGTTCAAACTCTAAATCATTCACGGTTTCGGCTAGCTTCTTGAAACTTGACACAATAAAGTAGTTCTTCGGTCTATCTCTAAGGTTTGTTTCCTCTTGATGTAGCCTAAAGCAGGGACTGGCGAATAACACTTATATTGAAAGGGGTTGCCAAACTTTCAAAAAACTAGAGTCTCCTGAAATCTCAACATATATTTTTTCATCCAATCTTCATGATACATTCAAGTAATGATCAGTACACCATTCCCACTTGGATGCCCAAGTTTTGTTCTTCTTGGTTGAGGCATTCGTTTGCAGGAACACTTTGAATTTTTAGGTTTCACTCTGTTTTCTCCTATATTGACAGATGCAGTTAGAACTTTAAATCAAACACGGTTTGTGCTAGCTTCTTGAAACTTGACACAATAAAGTAGTTCTACATTCTATCCCTAAGGTTTGTTTCCTCTTGATGTAGCCTTCAGCACAGACTGGCGAATAACACATTCAATGAAAGGCGTTGTTAGGCTGCCAAAAAACTACAGTCTCCTGAAATCTCATATTATATTTTTTCTTCCGACCTTCATGATACTTTCGAGTAATGAGCAGTGCACCAATCAAACATGGATGCCCAAGTTTCGTTCTCCTAGGTTGATGCATTCGTTTGCAGTAACAGTTTGAATTTCTAGGTTTCACTCTGTTTTCTCCTATATTGAAAGATGCAGCTAGAACTCTAAGTCAAACACGGTTTGTGCTAGCTTCTTGAAACTTGACACAATAAAGTAGTTCTACGTTCTATCTCTAAGGTTTGTTTCCTCTTGATGTAGCCTAAAGCAGGGACTAGCGAATAACACTTATATTGAAAGGGGTTGCCAAACTTTCAAAAAACTAGAGTCTCCTGAAATCTCAACAAATATTTTTTCATCCAATCTTCATGATACATTCAAGTAATGATCAGTACACCATTCCCACTTGGATGCCCAAGTTTTGTTCTTCTTGGTTGAAGCATTCGTTTGCAGGAACAGTTTGAAGTTTTACGTTTCACTGTTTTCTCCTATATTGACAAATTTAGTTCAAACACTAAATCATACACGGTTTGGGCTAGCTTCTTGAAACTTGACACAATAAAGTAGTTCTACATTCTATCCCTAAGGTTTATTTCCTCTTGATGTAGCCTTCAGCACAGACTGGCGAATAACACTTTCAATGAAAGGTGTTGTTAGGCTGCCAAAAAACTAGAGTCTCCTGAAATCTCACACATATTTTTTTTCCGACCTTAATGATACTTTCATGTAATGAGCAGTACACCAATCAAACTTGGATGCCCAAGTTTCGTTCTCCTAGGTTGATGCATTCGTTTGCAGTAACAGTTTGAATTTCTAGGTTTCACTCTGTTTTCTCCTATATTGACAGATGTAGCTAGAACTCAAAATCAAACACGGTTTGTTCTAGCTTCTTGAAACTTGACACAATAAAGTAGTTCTACGTTCTATCTCTAAGGTTTGTTTCCTCTTGATGTAGCCTAAAGGAGGGACTGGCGAATAACACTTATATTGAAAGGGGTTGCCAAACTTTCAAAAAACTAGAGTCTCCTGAAATCTCAACATATATTTTTTCATCCAATCTTCATGATACATTCAATTAATGATCAGTACACCATTCCCACTTGGATGCCCAAGTTTTGTTCTTCTAGGTTGAAGCATTCGTTTGCAGGAACAGTTTGAATTTTTAGGTTTCACTCTGTTTTCTCCTATATTGACAGATGCAGTTAGAACTTTAAATCAAACACGGTTTGTGCTAGCTACTTGAAACATGACACAATAAAGTAGTTCTACGTTCTATCCCTAAGGTTTGTTTCTTCTTGATGTAGCCTTAAGCAGAGACTGGCGAATAACACATTCAATGAAAGGCGTTGTTAGGCTACCAAAAAACTACAGTCTCCTGAAATCTCATCATATATTTTTTCTTCCGACCTTCATGATACTTTCAAGTAATGAGCAGTGCACCAATCAAACTTGGATGCCCAAGTTTTGTTCTCCTAGGTTGAATCATTCGTTTGCAGTAACAGTTTGAATTTTTAGGTTTCACTCTGTTTTGTAATATATTGAGAGATGCAGTTTGAACTCTAAATCAAACACGGTTTGTGGTAGCTTCTTGAAACTTGACAAAATACTGTAGTTCTACGTTCTATCTCTAAGGTTTGTTTCCTCTTGATGTAGTCTAATGCAGGGACTGGCGAATAACACTTTTATTGAAAGGGGTTGCCAAACTTCCAAAAACTAGAGTCTTCTGAAATCTCAACATATATTTTTTCATCCAATCTTCATGATACTTTCAAGTAATGATCAGTAAAACAATCCCACTTGGATGCTCAAGTTTCATTCTCCTACGTTGAAGCATTCGTTTGCAGGAACAGTTTGAATTTTTAGGTTTCACTCTGTTTTCTCCTATATTGACAAATGTAGTTCAAACTCTAAATCATACACGGTTTGTGCTAGCTTCTGGAAACTTGACACAATAAAGCAGCTCTACATTCTATCCCTAAGGTTTGTTTCCTTTTGATGTAGCCTTCAGCACAGACTGGCGAATAACACTTTCAATGAAATGCGTTATTAGGCTGCCAAAAAACTAGAGTCTCCTGAAATATCAACACATATTTTTTTCCGACCTTAAGGATACTTTCAAGTAATGAGCAGTGCACCAATCAAACTTGGATGCCCAAGTTTCGTTCTCCTAGGTTGATGCATTTGTTTGCAGTAACAGTTTGAATTTCTAGGTTTCACTCTGTTTTCTCCTATATTGACAGATGCAGCTAGAACTCTAAATCAAACACGGTTTGTGCTAGCTTCTTGAAACTTGACACAATAAAGTAGTTCTACGTTCTATCTCTAAGGTTTGTTTCCTCTTGATGTAGCCTAAAGCCGGGACTGGCGAATAAAACTATAATGAAAGGGGTTGCCAAACTTTCAAAAAACTAGAGTCTCCTGAAATCTCAACATATATTTTTTCATCCAATCTTCATGATACATTCACGTAATGATCAGTACACCATTCCCACTTAGATGCCCAAGTTTTGTTCTTCTAGGTTGAAGCATTCGTTTGCAGGAACGGTTTGAATTTTTAAGTTCACTCTGTTTTCTCCTATATTGACAGATGCAGTTAGAACTTTAAATCAAACAAGGTTTGTGCTAGCTCCTTGAAACATGACACAATAAAGTAGTTCTATGTTCTATCCCTAAGGTTTGTTTCCTCTTGATGTAGCCTTAAGCAGAGACTGGCGAATAACACATTCAATGAAAGGCGTTGTTAGGCTACCAAAAAACTACAGTCTCCTGAAATCTCATCATATATTTTTTCTTCCGACCTTCATGATACTTTCAAGTAATGAGCAGTGCACCAATCAAACTTGGATGCCCAAGTTTCGTTCTCCTAGGTTGAAGCATTCGTTTGCAGTAACAGTTTGAATTTTTAGGTTTCAATCTGTTTTGTCCTATATTGACAGATGCAGTTCGTACTCTAAATCCAACACGGTTTGTGCTAGCTTCTTGAAACTTGACAAAATACTGTAGTTCTACGTTCTATCTCTAAGGCTTTTTTCCCCTTGATGTAGCCTTATGCAGGGACTGGGGAATAACACTTTTATTGAAAGGGGTTGCCAAACTTCAAAAACTAGAGTCTTCTGAAATCTCAACATATATTTTTTCATCCAATCTTCATGATACTTTCAAGTAATTGTCAGTACACCAATCCCACTTGGATGCTCAAGTTTCATTCTCCTACGTTGAAGCATTCGTTTCCAGGAACAGTTTGAATTTTTAGGTTTCCCTCTGTTTTCTCCTATATTGACAAATGTAGTTCAAACTCTAAATCATTCACGGTTTGGGCTAGCTTCTTGAAACTTGACACAATAAAGTAGTTCTACATTCTATCCCTAAGGTTTGTTTCCTCTTGATGTAGCCTTCAGCACAGACTGGCGAATAACACTTTCAATGAAAGGCGTTGTTAGGCTGCCAAAAAACTAGAGTCTCCTGAAATCTCAACACATATTTTTTTTCCGACCTTAATGATACTTTCAAGTAATGAGAAGTACACCAATCAAACTTGGATGCCCAAGTTTCGTTCTCCTAGGTTGATGCATTCGTTTGCAGTAACAGTTTGAATTTCTAGGTTTCACTCTGTTTTCCCCTATATTGACAGATGCAGCTAGAACTCTAAGTCAAACACGGTTTGTGCTAGCTTCTTGAAACTTGACAGAATAAAGTAGTTCTACGTTCTATCTCTAAGGTTTGTTTCCTCTTGATGTAGCGTAAAGCAGGGACTGGCGAATAACACTTATATTGAAAGGGGTTGCCAAACTTTCAAAAAACTATAGTCTCCTGAAATCTCAACATATATTTTTTCATCCAATCTTCATGATACATTCAAGTAATGATCAGTACACCATTCCCACTTCAATGCCCAAGTTTTGTTCTTCTAGGTTGAAGCATTCGTTTGCAGGAACAGTTTGAATTTTTAGGTTTCACTCTGTTTTCTCCTATATTGACAGATGCAGTTAGAACTTTAAATCAAACACGGTTTGTGCTAGCTACTTGAAACATGACACAATAAAGTAGTTCTACGTTCTATCCCTAAGGTTTGTTTCCTCTTGATGTAGCCTTACGCACAGACTGGAGAAAAACACTTTCAATGAATTGCGTTGTTAGGCTGCCAAAAAACAAAAGTCTCCTGAAATCTCAACACATATTTTTTTTCCGACCTTAATGATACTTTCAAGTAATGAGCAGTGCACCAATCAAACTTGGATGCCCAAGTTTCGTTCTCCTAGGTTGAAGCATTCCTTTGCAGGAACAGTATCAATTTTTAGGTATCACTCTGTTTTGTCCTTTATTGACTGATGCAGTTCGAACTCTAAATCAAACACGGTTTGTGCTAGCTTCTTGAAACTTGAAAAAATACTGTACTTCTACGTTCTATCTCTAAGGTTTGTTTCCTCTTGATGTAGCCTAATGCAGGGACTGGCGAATAACACTTTTATTGAAAGGGGTTGCCAAACTTCCAAAAACTAGAGTCTTCTGAAATCTCAACATATATTTTTTCATTGAAATCTTCATGATACTTTCAGGTAATGATCAGTACACCAATCCCACTTGGATGCTCAAGTTTCATTCTTCTACGTTGAAGCATTCGTTTGCAGGAACAGTTTGAAATTTAGGTTTCACTCTGTTTTCTCCTATATTGACAAATGTAGTTCAAACTCTAAATCATACACGGTTTGGGCTAGCTTCTTGAAACTTGACACAATAAAGTAGTTCTACATTCTATCCCTAAGGTTTTTTTCCTCTTGATGTAGCCTTCAGCACAGACTGGCGAATAACACTTTCAATGAAAGGCGTTGTTAGGCTGCCAAAAAACTAGAGTCTCCTGAAATCTCAACACATATTTTTTTTTCCGAACTTAATGATACTTTCAAGTAATGAGCAGTACACCAATCAAACTTGGATGCCCAAGTTTTGTTCTCCTAGGTTGATGCATTCGTTTGCAGTAAAAGTTTGAATTTCTAGGTTTCACTCTGTTTTCTCCTATATTGACAGATGCAGCTAGAACTCTAAATCAAACACGGTTTGTGCTAGCTTCTTGAAACTAGACACAATAAAGTAGTTCTACGTTCTATCTCTAAGGTTTGTTTCCTCTTGATGTAGCCTAAAGCAGGGACTGGCGAAAACACTTATATTGAAAGGGGTTGCCAAACTTTCAAAAAACTAGAGTCTCCTGAAATCTCAACATATATTTTTTCATCCAATTTCATCATATATTCAAGTAATGATCAGTACACCATTCCCACTCGGATGCCCAAGTTTTGTTCTTCTAGGTTGAAGCATTCGTTTGCAGGAACAGTTTGAATTTTTAGGTTTCACTCTGGTTTCTTCTATATTGACAGATGCAGTTAGAACTTTAAATCAAACACGGTTTGTGCTAGCTACTTGAAACAGGACACAATAAAGTAGTTCTACGTTCTAACACTAAGGTTTGTTTCCTCTTGATGTAGCCTTAAGCAGCGACTGGCGAATAACACATTCAATGAAAGGCATTGTTAGGCTGCCAAAAAACTACAGTCTCCTGAAATCTCATCATTTATTTTTCTTCCGACCTTCATGATACTTTCAAGTAATGAGCAGTGCACCAATCAAACTTGGATGCCCAAGTTTCGTTCTCCTAGGTTGAAGCATTCCTTTGCAGGAACAGTTTGAATATTTAGGTTTCACTCTGTTTTGTCCTATATTGACAGATGCAGTTCGAACTCTAAATCCAACACGGTTTTTGCTAGCTTCTTGAAACTTGACAAAATACTATAGTTCTACGTTCTATCTCTAAGGTTTGTTTCCTCTTGATGTAGCCTAATGCAGGGACTGGCGAATAACACTTTTATTGAAAGGGGTTGCCAAACTTCCAAAATCTAGAGTCTTCTGAAATCTCAACATATATTTTTTCATCCAATCTTCATGATACTTTCAAGTAATGATCAGTACACCAATCCCACTTGGATGCTCAAGTTTCATTCTCCTACGTTGAAGCATTCATTTGCAGGAACAGTTTGAATTTTTAGGTTTCACTCTGTTTTCTCCTATATTGACAAATGTAGTTCAAACTCTAAGTCAAACACGGTTTGTGCTAGCTTCTTGAAACTTGACAAAATAAAGTAGTTCTACGTTCTATCTCTATGGTTTGTTTCCTCTTGATTTAGCCTAAAGCAGGGACAGGCGAATAACACTTACATTGAAAGGGTTTGCCAATCTTTGAAAAAACTAGAGTCCCCTGAAATCTCAACATATATTTTTTCATCCAATCTTCATGATACATTCACGTAATGACCAGTACACCAATAACACTTGGATGCCCAAGTTTTGTTCTTCTAGGTTGAAGCATTCGTTTGCAGGAACAGTGTGAATTTTTAGGTTCACTGTTTTCTCCTATATTGACAGATGCAGATAGAACTCTAAATCAAACACGCTTTGTGCTAGCTTCTTGAAACTTGACACAATAAAGTAGTTCTACATTCTATCCCTAAGGTTTGTTTTCTCTTGATGTATCCTTGAGCACAGACTGGCGAATAACACTTTCAATGAGAGGCGTTGTTAGGCTGCCAAAAAACTAAAGTCTCCTGAAATCTCAACACATATTTTTTTTTACGACCTTCATGATACTTTCAAGTAATGAGCAGTACACCAATCAATCTTGGATGCCCAAGTTTCGTTCTCCTAGGTTGATGCATTCGTTTGCAGTAACAGTTTGAATTTTTAGGTTTCACTCTGTTTTCTCCTATATTGACAGATGCATCTAGAACTCTAAATCAAACACGGTTTGTAGTAGGTTCTTGAAACTTGACGCAATACAGTAGTTCTATGTTCTGTCTCTAAGGTTTGTTTCCTCTTGATGTAGCCTAATGCAGGGACTGGCGAATAACACTTTTATTGAAAGGGGTTGCCAAACTTCCAAAAACTAGAGTCTTCTGAAATCTCAACATATATATTTTCATCCAATCTTCATGATACTTTCAAGTAATGATCAGTACACCAATCCCACTTCAATGCTCAAGTTTCATTCTCCTACGTTGAAGCATTCGTTTGCAGTAACAGTTTGAATTTTTAGGTTTCACTCTGTTTTCTCCTATATTGACAAATGTAGTTCAAACTCTAAATCATACACGGTTTGTGCTAGCTTCTTGAAATTTGACACAATAAAGTAGTTCTACGTTCTATCTCTAAGGTTTGTTTCCTCTTGATGTAGCCTAAAGCAGGTACTGGCGAATAACACTTAAATTGAAAGGGGTTGCCAAACTTTCAAAAAACTAGAGTCTCCTGAAATCTCAACATATATTTTTTCAGCCAATCTTCATGATACATTCAAGTAATGATCACTACACCATTCCCACTTGGATGCCCAAGTTTTGTTCTTCTAGGTTGAAGCATTCGTTTGCAGGAACAGTTTGAATTTTTAAGTTTCACTCTGTTTTCTTCTATATTGACAGATGCAGTTAGAACTTTCAATCAAACACGGTTTATGCTAGCTACTTGAAACATGACACAATAAAGTAGTTCTACGTTCTATCCCTAAGGTTTGTTTCCTCTTGATGTAGCCTTAAGCAGAGACTGGGGAATAACACATTCAATGAAAGGCGTTGTTAGGCTGATAAAAAGCTACAGTCTCCTGAAATCTCATCATATATTTTTTCTTCCGACCTTCATGATACTTTCAAGTAATGAGCAGTGCACCAATCAAACTTGGATGCCCAAGTTTCGTTCTCCTAGGTTGAAGCATTCGTTTGCAGTAACAGTTTGAATTTTTAGGTTTCACTCTGTTTTGTCCTATATTGACAGATGCAGTTCGAACTCTAAACCAAACACGGTTTGTGCTTGCTTCTTGAAACTTGACACAATACAGTAGTTCTATGTTCTATCTCTAAGGTTTGTTTCCTCTTGATGTAGCACGGACTGGCGAATAACACTTATATTGAAAGTGGTTGTGAAACTTCCAAAAAATAAGAGTTTCCTGAAATCTCAACATATATTTTTTCATCCAAACTTCATGATACTTTCTGGTAATGATCAGTACACCAATCCCACTTGGATGCTCAAGTTTCGTTCTCCTACCTTGAAGCATTCGTTTGCAGTAACAGTTTGAATTATTAGTTTTCACTCTGTGTTCTCGTATATTGACAAATGTAGTTCAAACTCTAAATCAAACATGGTTTGTGCTAGCTTCCTGTAACTTGCCACAATAAAGTAGTTCTACGTTCTATCTCTAAGTTTTGTTTCCTCTTGATGTAGCCTTAAGTAGAGACTGGCGAATAACTCATTCAATGAAAGGCGCTGTTAAGCTTCCAAAAATCTACCGTCTCCTGGAATCTCAACATATATTTTTTCTTCCGAACTTCATGATAATTTCAAGTAATCAGCAGTACACCAATCAAACTTGGATGCCCAAGTTTCCTTCTCCTAGGTTGAAGCATTCATTTGCAGTAACAGTTTGAATTTTCAGTTTTCACTCTGTTTTCTCCTATATTGGCAGATGCAGTTAGAACTCTAAATCAAACTCGGTTTGTGATAGCTTCTTGAAACTTGACACAATAAAGTAGTTCTACATTCTATCGCTAAGGATTTTTTCCTCTTGATGTAGCCTTAAGCAGATACTGGAGAATAATACTTTCAATGAAAGGCGTTGTTAGGCTGCCAAAAAACTACAGTCTCCTGAAATCTCAACATATATATTTTTTTCCGACCTTCATGATACTTTGACGTAATGAGCAGTTCACCAATCAAACTAGGATGCCCAAGTTTCGTTCTCCTAGGTTGAAGCATTCGTTTGCAGTAACAGTTTGAATTTTTAGGTATCACTCTGTTTTCTTTTATATTGACAGATGCAGTTTGAACTCTAAATCAAACACGGTTTATTCTAGCTTCTTGAAACTTTACACAATACAGTAGTTCTACGTTCTATCTCTATGTTTTGTTTCCTCTTGATGTAGGCTTAAGCAGAGACTGGCGAATAACACTTTCAATGAAAGGCGTTGTTAGGCTGCCAAAAAACTACAGTCTCCTGAAATCTCAACATATATTTTATCTTCCGACCTTCATGATACTTTCAAGTAATGAGCAGTACACCAATCAAACTTGTATGCCCAAGTTTCGTTCTCCTAGGTTGAAGCATTCGTTTGCAGTAACAGTTTGAATTTTTAGGTTTCACTCTGTTTTCTCCTATATTGACAGATGCAGATTAAACTCTAAATCAAACACGGTTTGTACTAGCTTCTTGAAACTTGACACAATAAAGTAGTTCCACGTTCTATCTCTAAGGATTGTTTCCTCTTGATGTAGCCTAATGCAGGGCCTGAAGAATAACACTTATATTGAAAGGGGTTGCCAAACTTCCAAAAACTAGAGTCTCCAGAAATCTCAACATATATTTTTTCATCCAATCTTCATGATACTTTCAAGTAATGATCAGTACACCAATCCCACTTGGATATTCAAGTTTCGTTCTCCTACGTTGAAGCATTCATTTGCAGTAACACTTTGAATTTTTAGGTTTCACTCTGTTTTCTCACATATTCACAAATGTAGTTCAATCTCTAAATCAAACACGGTTTGTGCTAGCTTCTTGAAACATGACACAATAAAGTAGTTCTACGTTCTATCTCAAAGGTATGTTTCCTCTTGATGTAGACTATAGCAGAGACTGGTGAATAACACTTTCAATGAAAGACGTTGTTAGGTTGCCAAAAAACAAGAGTCTTCTGAAATCTGAACATATATTTTTTCATCCAAACTTCATGATACTTTCAGGTAATGATCAGTACACCAATCCCACTTGGATGTTCAAGTTTCGTTCTCCTACGTTAAAGCATTCGTTTGCAGGAACAGTTTGAATTTTCAGGTTTCACTCTGCTTTCTCCTATATTGACAAATGTAGTTCAAACTCTAAATCAAACACGGTTTGTGCTAGCTTCTTGAAACTTGACACAATACAGTAGTTCTACGTTCTATCTCTAAGGTTTGTTTCTTCTTGATGTAGACTAAAGCAGGGACTGGCGAATAACACTTATATTGAAAGCGGTTGCCAAACTTACCAAAAAGTAGAGTCTCCTGAAATCTCAACATATATTTTTTCATCCAATCTTCATGATACATTCAAGTAATGATCAGTACACCAATCCCACTTGGATGCCCAAGTTTAGTTCTCCTAGAATGAAGCAATCGTTTGCAGGAACAGTTTGAATTTTTAGGTTTCACTCTGTTTTCTCCTATATTGACAGATGCAGTTTGAAGTCTAAATCAACACGGTTTGTGCTAGCTTCTTGAAACTTGACACAATAAAGTAGTTCTACATTCTATCCCTAAGGTTTGTTTCCTCCCGATGTAGCCTTAAGCAGAGACTGGTGAATAACACATTCAATGAAAGGCGTTGTTAGGCTGCCAAAAAACTACAGTCTCCTGAAATCTCAACATATATATTTTTTTTTTCCGACCTTCATGATACTTTGAAGTAATGAGCAGTACACCAATCAAACTTGGATGCCCTAGTTTGGTTCTCCTAGGTTGAAGCATTCGTTTGCAGTAACAGTTTGAATTTTTAGGTATCAGTCTGTTTTCTCCTATATTGACAGATGCAGTTTGAACTCTAAATCAAACACGGTTTGTGCTAGCTTCTTGAAACTTGACACAATACAGTAGTTCTACGTTCTACCTCTATGTTTTGTTTCCTCTTGATGTAGCCATAAGCAGAGACTGGCGAATAACACATTCAATGAAAGGCGTTGTTAGGCTGCCAAAAAACTGCAGTCTCCTGAAATCTCAACATATATTTTATCTTCCGACATTCATGATACTTTCAAGTAATGAGCAGTACACCAATCAAACTTGGATGCCTTAGTTTGGTTCTCCTAGGTTGAAGCATTCGTTTGCAGTAACAGTTTGAATTTTTAGGTATCACTCTGTTTTCTCCTATATTGACAGATGCAGATCGAACTCTAAATCAAACACGGTTTGTGCTAGCTTCTTGAAACTTGACACAATACAGTAGTTCTACGTTCTATCTCTAAGGTTTGTTTTCTCTTCATGTAGCGTAATGCAGGGACTGGCGAATAACACTTATATTGAAAGGGGTTGCCAAAATTCCAAAAACTAGAGTCTCCAGAAATCTCAACATATATTTTTTCATCCAATCTTAATGATACTTTCAAGTAATGATCAGTACACCAATCCCACTTGGATGCTCAAGTTTCGTTGTCCTACTTTGAAGCATTCATTTGCAGTAACAGTTTGAATTTTTAGGTTTCACTCTGTTTTCTCCTATATTGACAGATGCATATAGAACTCTAAATCAAACACGGTTTGTGCTGGCTTCTTGAAACTTGACACAATAAAGTAGTTCTACATTCTATCCCTAAGGTTTGTTTCCTCTTGATGTAGAGTTCAGCAGAGACTTGCGAATAACACTTTCAATGAAAGGCATTGTTAGGCTGCCAAAAAACCACAGTCTCCAGAAATCTCAACACATATTTTTTTTTCCGACCTTCATGATACTTTGAAGTAATGAGCAGTACACCAATCAAACGTGGATGCCCAAGTTTCGTTCTCCTAGGTTGAAGCATTCGTTTGCAGTAACAGTTTGAATTTTTACGTTTCTCTCCGTTTTCTCCTATATTGACAGATGCAGTTTGACGTCTAAATCAAACACGGTTTGTGCTAGCTTCTTGAAACTTAACACAATACAGAAGTTCTACGTTCTGTCTCTAAGGTTTGTTTCCTCCTGATGTAGCCTAAAGCAGGGACTGGCGAATAACACTTATATTGAAAGGGGTTGCCAAACTTCCAAAAACTAGAGTCTCCTGAAATCTCAACATATATTTTTTCATCCAATCTTCATGATACTTTCAAGTAATGATCAGTACACCATTTTCACTTGGATGCTCAAGTTTTGTTCTCCTACGTTGAAGCATTCATTTGCAGTAACAGTTTGAATTTTCAGTTTTCACTCTGTTTTCTCCTATATTGGCAGATGCAGTTAGAACTCTAAATCAAACACGGTTTGTGCTAGCTTCTTGAAACTTGACACAATAAAGTAGTTCTACGTTCTATCTCTAAGATTTGTTTCCTCTTGATGTAGCCTTAAGCAGAGACTGGCGAATAACACATTCAATGAAAGGCGTTGTTAGGCTGCCAAAAAACTACAGTCTACAGAAATCTCAACATATATTTTTTCTTCCGACCTTCATGATACTTTCAAGTAATGAGCAGTACACCAATCAAACTTGGATGCCCAAGTTTCGTTCTCCTAGGTTGAAGCATTGGTTTGCAGTAAAAGTTTGAATTTTTAGGTTTCACTATGTTTTCTCCTATATTGACAAATGTAGTTCAAACTCTAAATCAAACACGGTTTGTGCTAGCTTCTTGAAACTTGACACAATACAGTAGTTCTACGTTCTATCTCTAAGGTTTGTTTCTTCTTGATGTAGCCTAAAGCAGGGACTGGCGAATAACACTTATATTGAAAGGGGTTGCCAAACTTTCAAAAAACTAGAGTCTCGGAGATGATCGGAGGACCCAATATGGCTGCCGGCAAGGAGGCAGCACTTTCAATGCCTCCGCAGTAACGGGAGCAGAGAGGACCATTAATTCACCTGCATGCGGCCTGCTGAGGGACTTCTAGCAAAATTCCACTGAAAGGAGACCTGCCGGGAATTAGTAAGTCTATTAGAGGGGTCACTTTGTCCCAGACGAGTGAATCTCAGCGAGTGAAACTCAGCAGGAACTCACTGCCAACGCCGAACTCCCGCTGCTGCCCACACTTTGCAGCGTACTTACAAACGGCCACAGCCTGCTTGGGTCCCAGCCGCCCTAGCGCAGAGGCGGTTCGGCGCTGCAAACGACCACCCCCTTCGACCACCCCCTCCCCCCAGCCGGCTCGGCGCTGTGAACAACGACCCCCACCCCCACACCCCTGCCCCTCTGCGCTCGTGTGTACAGCTCCCGCGGGGGCGCAGTCCCGCTGGCTCAGCCGAAAAACCGCTGCTCACACATTGCAGTGAGCATACGGAAGGCTGTGTCCTGCCTTCCCAGCTCTGTGAGCCGCCTTTGGCGGTTTGGCACTGGAAACAACCACCCCAACCCCCAACCCCGCGCTCGTGTGGACAGTCCCCGCCTGCCGGGTGCTGCTAAAGGCCCCGTCCGCCCGGCTCTTGCACGGGGGAATCAGGAGTGGTGTGGGACCCGCGGCGCGGAATTCCGCCTACCGCTATCACCAGTGCTGACAACTGAGGTCTCTTGCACCAGCTTCAAGGGTCGTGGCTACCAGAGGGCAAGCAAATTCGCTGGGGGTTCTCAGCCCCAAGCTCTACAAACTTAGGGTACAAGGGAATGGCAAACAGGGAGAATGTGCCCAGGCGTTCTTGAAAACAGGGCTCACAGGAACAGCAGACTTGGTGTGTAGCCAATATTGTGGTGAGCATCACCAGTGCAACTCAGGATTAGAGACCCGCCCAGTCCAGGAGGAAGAGCTGCTGCACAGCGATTGGCTCCCGCCTACTGAGAGGAGAAGCGTGGCCAGGTGGGCACAGCTCCACCTACTGGAAGAATAGTGAATCGAACTCTAAGACTGCATGTATTTTTTTTTTTTTCTTTTCTCTGGTCTCCTGTTTTATTCACACTATGGATGATGTCTCTCATACCAGAATTGTAGTTAACAATCTGAATTGATGAGTCTAAAAGACTGCATGTATTAAAATTTTTTTCTTTTTTTTTCTTTTTATTGGTTTTGTTTTGTTTTTGTTGTTGTTTTCCCCAAATTTTTTTAATTCATTTTATTTTATTTTTTGATACTAATTTTCATTTTTATTATTGAGATTATGATTTCTTTTTAATTCTTTTTAATTTTCTGTTTCCTTTCTCTCTCTCTTCTTTTCTTCTGTCTTTGCATTTATTTTCAATTCTCATATTCCCCCTTCCTTGAATTCTGCCTGCTTACTCTCATTCTCTTTGGTGACTTATTCCCTCCCCCTATAATACCTTTCCTCCCAAGCAGCAAATAAATTTATAGGAGTAATCAACAACTCAGTAGTCAAACAGAACAAGAAGCAATATGAAAAAGCAAGGAAGGAAAGGAGTACAAACAATGTAGGAAGGCCTAAATATCCTGGAGAATATAGATTCATCAGAAAAATGGTCATACAAAGACCTCAAGGAATACCTTAGACAGATGGAATGGAACCTTAAAGAGGATACGAGACAGCAAATTCAAGCAGCAAAAGAACACATTGAGAACGAATTACAAAAACAGAAAAAAGAAGAAGTTAAGCATCTTTATCAGGAGATAGAGATTATAAAAAAGAATCAGACAATAATCTTAGAAATGAAGGAACTTATAAACCAAATTAAAAACTCAAATGAGAGTATCACTAACAGAGTGGAGCAAGTAGAAGCCAGAACGTCAGATAATGAAGACAAAATATATCATCTTGAAAAGAGTCTAGCCAACTCTGATAGGCTGGTTAAAAATCACGAGAGAAGCATCCAAGAGATATGTGATAACATTAAAAAACCAAATTTAAGAGTGATCGGGATAGAGGAAGGCACAGAGATTCAAACCAAGGGAATGTGTAATCTACTACATGAAATAATTACAGAAAACTTTCTAGAAATAAAAAAGGAAACAGATATACAAATTGTAGATGCATACAGAACACCGAGCATACAAAATCAAAGTAGACCAACGCCAAGACACATTGTTATGAAGATATCCAATATACAGAACAAAGAGAAAATATTAAAAGCTACAAGAGAAAGGAGGCAGATTATATTCAGGGGTAAACCAATAAGGTTAACAGCGGATTTTTCATCACAGACGCTGAAAGCGAGAAGATCCTGGAACAACGTATTTCAAACACTGAAAGCCAATGGATGCCAACCAAGAATTCTGTATCCAGCAAAATTAAGCTTCAGGTATGACAACGAAATAAAAATCTTTCATGATAAACAAAAGCTAAAAGAATTTGCAGCCAGAAAACCAGCATTGCAAAATATCTTGAGCAAAACACTACACGAGGAAGAAATGAGAAACAATAACCAAAGCCAACAGTGGGAAGTGCCCCAGTAAAGACTGACGGAGGGGGGAAAGCTAATCATGGAGAAATAAACTAAATTAAAAAAAGAGAGAGAGAGAGACAAATAATCAAACATGGATGGAAGTACAAACCATATAGCAATAGTAACTCTAAACATCAATGGTTTAAACTCTCCAATAAAGCGACGTAGACTGGTACCATGGATTAAAAAAACAAATCCAACAATATGCTGCCTCCAGGAGACACATCTGACAGGAAAAGATATACACAGGCTGAAGGTGAAAGGTTGGGAAAAAATATACCACGCACACGGTCCTCGCAAACAAGCAGGTGTGGCCATCCTCATATCGAACAAAATCGACTTCAAGACTAAGTTAATCCAAAGGAATAAGGAAGGCCATTATATACTGTTAAAAGGAACCATTCACCAACAAGACATAACAATTATCAATATTTATGCACCAAATAATGGTGCTGCGACGTTCATAAAACAAATTCTCCTCAAGTTCAAGAATCAAATAGACCACAATACAATAATTATGGGTGACTTCAACACACCTCTCTCACCATTGGACAGATCCTCCAAACAAACGTTGAATAAAGAAACTATAGATCTAAATAACACAATCAATAACCTAGAATTAACTGACATATATAGAGTATATCAACCATCATCAAGTGGATATACTTTTTTCTCAGCAGCACATGGATCCTTCTCAAAAATAGACCATATATTATGCCATAGGGCAAACCTCAGTAAATATAAAGGGGTTGAGATAATACCATGCATTTTATCTGATCATAATGGAATGAAACTGGAAATCAATGATAAAAGAAGGATGGGAAAATCCTATATCACATGGAAAATGAACAATATGTTACTGAATAATCAATGGGTTACAGAAGACATAAAGGAGGAAATCAAAAAATTCTTAGAGATAAATGAAAATACAGACACAACTTATCGGAATCTATGGGACACAATGAAAGCAGTTTTAAGAGGGAAATTCATCACCTGGAGGTCATTCCTCAAAAAAAAGAAAAACCAACAAATAAATGAGCTCACACTTCATCTCAAAGCCCTAGAAAAGGAAGAACAAAACAACAGCAAATGCAGCAGAAGGCAAGAAATAATAAAATCAGAGCGGAAATCAACGAAATTGAAACAAAAGAAACTATTGAAAAAATCAACAAAACTAAAAGTTGGTTCTTCGAAAAAATAAACAAGATTGACAGACCCTTAGCCATGCTAACGAAGAGAAGAAGAGAGAGAACTCAAATTACTAACATACGGGATGAAAAAGGCAATATCACAACAGATGCTACAGAAATACAGAAAACAATTAGAAATTATTTTGAAAACCTATATTCCAATAAAATAGAAGATAGTGAAGACATCGATAATTTTCTTAAGACATATGATTTGCCCAGACTGAGTCAGGAGGATACACACAATTTGAACAGACCAATATCAATGGAGGAAATTGAAGAAGCAATCAAGAGACTACCAACCAAGAAAAGCCCAGGACCGGATGGGTATACAGCAGAGTTTTACAAAACTTTTAAAGAAGAATTAATACCAATACTTTTCAAGTTATTTCAGGAAATAGAAAAAGAGAGAGCTCTTCCAAATTCATTCTATGAGGCCAACATCACATTGATTCCGAAACCAGACAAAGACACCTCAAAGAAAGAAAACTACAGACCAATATCCCTGATGAACCTAGATGCAAAAATCCTCAATAAAATTCTGGAGAATCGGATACAAAGGCACATCAAAAAAATTGTGCACCATGATCAAGTAGGATTCATCCCTGGGATGCAAGGATGGTTCAATATACGGAAATCAATAAATGTTATTCACCACATCAATAGACTTAAAGATAAGAACCATATGATCATCTCGATAGACGCAGAAAAAGCATTCGACAAAATACAGCATCCCTTTATGTTCAAAACATTAGAAAAACTAGGGATAACAGGAAATTACCTTGACATTGTAAAAGCTATCTATGCTAAGCCTCAGGCTAGCATCATTCTGAATGGAGAAAAATTGAAGGCATTCGCTCTAAAATCTGGAACAAGACAGGGATGCCCTCTATCACCACTTCTATTCAATATAGTTCTCGAAACACTGGCCAGAGCAATTAGACAGACAAAAGAAATTAAAGGCTTAAAAATTGGAAAAGAAGAACTTAAATTATCATTATTTGCGGATGACATGATTTTATACCTAGAAGACCCAAAAGGGTCTACAAAAAAAACTACTAGAACTAATAAATGAATTCAGCAAAGTAGCAGGATATAAAATCAACACGCATAAATCAAAGGCATTCCTGTATATCAGCAACAAAACTTCTGAAATGGAAATGAGGAAAACCACTCCATTCACAATATCTTCAAAAAAAATAAAATACTTGGGAATCAACCTAACAAAAGAGGTGAAAGATTTATACAATGAAAACTACAGAATCCTAAAGAGAGAAGTAGAAGAAGATCTTAGAAGATGGAAAAATATACCCTGTTCATGGATAGGCAGAACTAACATCATCAAAATGGCGATATTACCAAAAGTTCTATATAGGTTTAATGCAATGCCAATCAAAATCCCAAAGGCATTGCTTGTAGAAATAGATAAAGCAATCATGAAATTCATATGGAAAAATAAAAGACCCAGAATAGCAAAAGCAATTCTAAGCAGGAAGTGCGAATCAGGCGGTATAGCGATACCAGATTTCAAACTATATTACAGAGCAATAGTAACAAAGACAGCATGGTACTGGTACCAAAACAGGCGGGTGGACCAATGGTACAGAATAGAGGACACAGAGACCAATCCACAAAGTTACAACTATCTTATATTTGATAAAGGGGCTAAAAACATGCAATGGAGGAAGGATAGCATCTTCAACAAATGGTGTTGGGAAAACTGGAAATCCATATGCAACAAAATGAAACTGAACCCCCTCCTCTCACCATGCACAAAAGTTAACTCAAAATGGATCAAAGACCTTGATATCAAATCAGAGACTCTGAGTCTGATAGAAGAAAGAGTTGGCTACGATCTACATATAGTGGGGTCGGGCTCCAAATTCCTTAATAGGACACCCATAGCTCAAGAGTTAATAGCAAGAATCAACAAATGGGACTTACTTAAACTAAAAGGTTTTTTCACAACAAGAGAAACAATAAGAGAAGTAAATAGGGAGCCTACATCATGGGAACAAATATTTACTCCTCACACATCAGATAGAGCCCTAATATCCAGAATATACAAAGAACTCAAAAAATTAGACAATAAGATAACAAATAACCCAATCAACAAATGGGCCAAGGACCTGAACAGAAACTTCTCAGAGGAGGACATACAATCAATCAACAAGTACATGAAAAAATGCTCATCATCTCTAGCAGTCAGAGAAATGCAAATCAAAACCACCCTAAGATACCATCTCACTCCAGTAAGATTGGCAGCCATTATGAAATCAAACAACAACAAGTGCTGGTGAGGATGTGGGGAAAAGGGTTCTCTTGTACATTGCTAGTGGGGCTGCAAATTGGTGCGGCCAATATGGAAAGCAGTATGGATATTCCTGGGAAAGCTGGGAATGGAACCACCATTTGACCCAGCTATTGCCCTTCTCGGACTATTCCCTGAAGAACTTAAAAGAGCGTATTACAGGAATACTGCCACATCGATGTTCATAGCAGCACAATTTACAATAGCTAGATTGTGGAACCAACCCAGATGCCCTTCAATGGATGAATGGATTAAAAAAATGTGGCATCTATACACCATGGAGTATTATGCAGCACTAAAAAATGACAAAATCTTGGAATTTGCAGGGAAATGGATGGCACTAGAGCAGATTATGCTTAATGAAGCTAGCCAATCCCTAAAAAACAAATACCAAAAGTCATCTTTGATATAATGAGAGAAACTAAGAATAAAGCAGGGAGGAAGAGCAGGAAGAAAAGATTAACATTAAATAGAGACATGAGGTGGGAGGGAAAGGGAGAGAAAAGGGGAATTGCATTGAAACGGAGGGAGACCCTCATTGTTATACTAAATTACATATAAGAGGTTGTAAGTGGAATGGGAAAATAAACAAGGTGAGAAATGAATTACAGTAGAAGGGGTAGAGAGAGAAGATGGGAGGGGAGGGGAGGGGGGATAGTAGAGGATAGGAAAGGTAACAGAACACAACCGTTACTATTATGGTATTATGTAAAAATGTGAATGTGTAACCCATGTGATTCTGCAATCTGTACTTGGGGTAAAAAAGGGAGTTCACAACTCACTTGAAGGTAATGTATGCTAATGTATGAAATATGATATGTCAAGAGCTTTGTAGGGTTTTGAACAACCAATAAAAAAAAAACAAAAAAAAACTAGAGTCTCGTAAAATCTCAACATATATTTTTTCATCCAATCTTCATGATACATTCACGTAATGATCAGTACACCAATCCCACTTGGATGCCCAAGTTGAGTTCTCCTAGATTGAAGCATTCGTTTGCAGGAACAGTTTGAATTTTTAGGTTTCACTCTGTTTTCTCCTATATTGACAGATGGAGATAGAACTCTAAATCAAACACGGTTTGTGCTAGCTTCTTGAAACTTGACACAATAAAATAGTTCTAATTTCTATCCCTAAGGTTTGTTTCCTCTTGATGCAGCATTAAGCAGAGACTGGCGAATAACACATTCATTGAAAGGCGTTGTTAGGCTGCCGAAAAACTACAGTCTCCTGAAATCTCAACATATATTTTATCTTCCGACCTTCATGATACTTTCAAGTAATGAGCAGTACACAAATCAAACTTGGATGCCCAAGTTTCGTTCTCCTAGGTTGAAGCATTCGTTTGCAGTAACAGTTTGAATTTTTAGGTTTCACTCTGTTTTCTCCTATATTCACAAATGTAGTTCAAACTCTAAATCAAACACGGTTTTTGCTAGCTTCTTGAAACTTGACACAATACAATAGTTCTACGTTCTATCTCTAAGGTTTGTTTCCTCTTGATGTAGTCTAAAGCAGAAACTGGCGAATAACACTTATGTTGAAAGGGGTTGGCAAACTTTCAAAAAAATTGAGTCTCCTGAAATCTCAATGTACATTTTTTCATCCAATCTTCATGGTACATGCACGTAATGATCAGTACACCAATCCCACTTGGATGCCCAAGTTTAGTTCTCCTAGATTGAACCATTCGTTTGCAGTAACAGTTTGAATTTGTAGGTTTCAGTGTGTTTTCTCCTATATTGACAAATGTAGTTCAAACTCTAAATCAAACACGGTTTGTGCTATCTTCCTGAAACTTGACACAATAAAGTAGTTTTACGTTCTATCTCTAAAGTTTGTTCCCTCTTGATGTAGCCTAAAGCAGTGACTGGCGAATAACAATTATATTGAAACGGGTTGCCAAACTTCCAAAAAACAAGAGTCTCCTGAAATCCCAACATATATTTTTTCATTCAAACTTCATGATACTTTCAGGTAATGATCTGTACACCAATCCCACTTGGATGCTCAAGTTTTGTTCTCCTTTGTTGAAGCATTCGTTTGCAGTAACAGTTTGAATATTTAGGTTTCACTCTGTTTTCTCCTATATTGACAAATGTAGTTCAATGAAAGTGCTTTTCCACAGTTTCTGCTTAGGGCTCCTTGAAGAAAAAACAAACCATAGAGAAAAAACTGAGAACTCCTTTATTTTGTCATGTTTCAAAGAGCTACTACAAACCATGTTGGATTTAGAGTTCCAAATTCATCTATCTATATAAGAGAACAGAGTGAACCCTACATATAGAAACTGTTACTGTAGGCCAAGGCTTCAACCTAGAATAACACAATTTGGTGAGCCAAGTGGGATTTGTGTACTGATCATTACCGCCATGTATCATCAAAATTGGGTGAAAAAATATTTGCTGGTATTTCGGAAACTCGTTATTTCTTAGAAGCTTGGCAACCCCTCTCAAGGAAAGTGCTTTTCCACAGTCTGTGCCTAGGGCTACTTGAAGAGGAAACAATCCATAGAGACAAAACTGAGAACACCTTTATTTTGTCAAGTTTGAAAGAGCTAATACAAACCATGTTGGATTTAGAGTTCCAAATTCATCTATCTATATAGGAGAGAACAGAGTGAAACCTAAATATAAAAACTGCTACTGTAGAGGAACGCTTAAACATAGAAGAACAAAATTTGGTGAGCCAAGTGGGATTTGATTACTGATCATTACCAACAAGTATCATCAAGATTGGGTGAAAAAATATTTGCTGGTATTTCGGAAACTCATAATTTCTTGGAAGCTTGGCAACCCCTTTCAATGAAAGTGCTTTTCCACAGTCTCTGCTTAGGGCTACTTGAAGAAAAAACAAACCATAGAGACAAAAATGAGAATGACTTTATTTTTTCAAGTTTCAAAGAGCTACTACAAACCATGTTGGATTTAGAGTTCCAAATTCATCTATCTATATAGCAGAGAACAGAGTGAAACCTAATTAAAAAAATGCTACTGTAGACGAACGCTTCAACTTAGAAGAACAAAATTTGGTTAGATAAGTGGGATTTGTGTACTGATCATTACTACCAAGTATCATCAAGATTGATTGAAAAAATATTTGCTGGTATTTCGGAAACTCGTAATTTCTTGGAAGCTTGGCAACCCCTCTCAATGAAAGTGCTTTTCCACAGTCTGTGCCTAGGGCTACTTGAAGAGGAAACAAACCAAAGAGACAAAACTGAGAACTCCTTTATTTTGTCAAGTTTCAAAGAGCTACTACAAACCATATTGGATTTAGAGTTCCATATTCATCTATCTATATAGAAGAGTACAAAGTGAAACCTAAAAATAAAAACTGCTACTGTAGACGAATGCTTCAACCTAGAAGAACACAATTTGGTGAGCCAAGTGGGATTTGTGTACTTGTCATTACCACCACGTATCATCAAGATTGGGTGAAAAAATATTTGCTGGTATTTCGGAAACTCGTTATTTCTTAGAAGCTTGGCAACCCCTCTCAATGCAACTGCTTTTCCAAAGTCTGTTCCTAGGGCTACTTGAAGAGGAAACAAACCATAGAGACAAAACTAAGAACTCCTTTATTTTGTCAATTTTGAAAGAGCTAATACAAACCATGTTGGATTTAGAGTTCCAAATTCATCTACCTATATAGGAGAGAACAGAGTGAAACCTAAATATAAGAACTGCTACTGTAGACGAACGCTTAAACCTAGAAGAACAAAATATGGTGAGCCAAGTGTGATTTGATGACTGATCATTACCACCAAGTATCATCAAGATTGGGTGAAAAAATATTTGCTGGTATTTCGGAAACTCATAATTTGTTGGAAGCTTGGCACCCCATTTAGTGAAAGTGCTTTTCCACAGTCTCTGCTTAGGGCTACTTGAAGAAAAAACAAACCATCGAGACAAAACTGAGAACTCCTTTATTTTGTCAAGTTTCAAAGAGCTACTACAAAACATGTTGGATTTAGAGTTCCAAATTCATCTATCTATATAGGAGAGAACAGAGTGAAACCTAATTATAAAAACTGCTACTGTAGACGAACGCTTCAACTTAGTAGGACAAAATTTGGTGAGCCAAGTAGGATTTGTGTACTGATCATTACCACCAATCATCATCAAGATTGGGTGAAAAAATATTTGCTGGTATTTCGGAAACTCGTAATTTCTTGGAAGCTTGGCAACCACTCTCAATTAAAGTCCTTTTCCACAGTCTGTGCCTAGGGCTACTTGAAGAGGTAACATACCATAGAGATAAAACTGAGAACTCCTTTATTTTGTCAAGTTTCTAAGAGCTACTACAAACCATGTTGGATTTAGAGTTCCAAATTCATCTATCTATATAGAAGAGTACAAAGTGAAACCTAAAAATAAAAACTGCCACTGTAGACGAACGCTTCAACCTAGAAGAACACAATTTGGTGATCCAAGTGGGATTTGTGTACTTGTCATTACCACCACGTATGTACAAGATTGGGTGAAAAAATATTCGCTGGTATTTCGGAAACTCGTTATTTCTTAGAATCTTGGAAACCCCTCTCAATGAAACTGCTTTTCCACAGTCTGTGCCTAGAGCTACTTGAAGAGGAAACAAACCATAGGGACAAAACTGAGAACTCCTTTATTTTGTGATGTTTCAAAGAGCTACTACAAACCATGTTAGATTTAGAGTTCCAAATTCATCTATGTATATAAGAGAACAGAGTGAACCCTACATATAAAAACTGCTACTGTAGACGAACGCTTCAACCTAGAATAACACAATTTGGTGAGCCAAGTGGGATTTGTGTACTGATCATTACCACCATGTATCATGAAGATTGGGTGAAAAAATATTTGCTGGTATTTCGGAAACTCGTTATTTCTTATAAGATTGGCAACCCTCTCAAGGAAAGTGCTTTTAATCAGTCTGTGCCTAGGGCTACTTGAAGAGGAAACAAACCATAGAGACAAAACTGAGAACTCCTTTATTTTGTCACATTTGAAAGAGCTAATAGAAACCATGTTGGATTTAGAGTTCCAAACTCATCTATCTATATAAGAGAACAGATTGAACCCTACATATAAAAACTGCTACTGTAGACGAACGCTTTAAACTAGAAGAACACAATTTGGTGAGCCAAGTGGGATTTGTGTACTGATCATTACCGCCATGTATCATCAAGATTGGGTGAAAAAATATTTGCTGGTATTTCGGAAACTTGTTATTTCTTGGAAGCTTGGCAACCCCTTTCAATGAAAGTGCTTTTCCACAGTCTGTGCCTAGGGCTACTTGAAGAGGAAACAAACCATAGAGACAAAACTGAGAACTCCTTTATTTTGTCAAGTTTCAAAGAGCTACTACAAACCATGTTGGATTTAGAGTTCCAAATTCATCTATCTATATAGGAGAGAACAGAGTGAAATCTAAATATAAAAACTGCTACTGTAGAGGAACGCTTAAACATAGAAGAACAAAATTTGGTGAGCCAAGTGGGATTTGATTACTGATCATTACCACCACGTATCATCAAGATTGGGTGAAAAAATATTTGCTGGTATTTCGGAAACTCATAATTTCATGGAAGCTTGGCAACCCCTTTCAATGAAAGTGCTTTTCCACAGTCTCTGCTTAGGGCTACTAGAAGAAAAAACAAACCATAGAGACAAAACCGAGAACGCCTTTATTTTTTCAAGTTTCAAAGAGCTACTACAAACCATGTTGGATTTAGAGTTCCAAATTCATCTATCTATATAGGAGAGACAGGAGTGAATCCTAATTATAAAAACTGCTACTGTAGACGAACGATTCAACTTAGAAGAACAAAATTTGGTGACATAAGTGGGATTTGTATACTGATCATTACCACCATGTATCATCAAGATTGGTTCAAAAATATTTGCTGATATTTCCGAAAAACGTAATTTCTTGGAAGCTTGGCAACCCCTCTCAATAAAAGTGCTTTTCCACAGTCTGTGCCGAGGGCTACTTGAAGAGGAAACAAACAATAGAGACAAAACTGAGAACTCCTTTATTTTGTTAAGTTTCAAAGAGCTACTACAAACTATGTTGGATTTAGAGTTCCAAATTCATCTATCTATATAGAAGAGGACAAAGTGAAACCTAAAAATAAAAACTGCTACTGTAGACGAACGCTTCAACCTAGAAGAACACAATTTGGTGAGTCAAGTGTCATTTGTGTACTTGTCATTACCACCACGTATCATCAAGATTGGGTGAAAAAATATTTGCTGGTATTTCGGAAACTCGTTATTTCTTGGAAGCTTCAAACCCCGCTCAATGAAAGTGCTTTTCCACAGTCTGTGTCTAGGGCTACTTGAAGAGGAAACACACCATAGAGACAAAACTGAGAACTCCTTTATTTTGTCAAGTTTCAAAGATCTACTACAAACCATGTTGGATATAGAGTTTCAAATTCATGAATCTATATAGGAGAAAACAGAGTGAAACCGACATATAAATACTGCTACTGTAGACGAACGCTTCAACCTAGAAGAACACAATTTGGTGAGCCAAGTGGGATTTGTGTACTGATCATTACCACCAAGTATCATCAAGACTGGGTGAAAAAATATTTGCTGGTATTTCGGAAACTCATAATTTCTTAGAGGCGTGGCAACCACTCTCAATGAAAGTGCTTTTCCAAGTATGTGCCTAGGGCTATTTGAGGAGAAAACAAATCATAGAGACAAAACTGAGAACTACTTTTTTATGTCAAGTTTCAAAGAGCTACTACAAACCATGTTGGATTTAGAGTTCCAAATTCATCTATCTATATAGGAGAGAACATAGGGAAACCTAAAAATATAAACTGCTACTCTAAACGAATGCTTCAAACTAGAAGAACAAAATTTGGTGAGCGAAGTGGGATTTGTGTTCTTGTCATTACCACCACGTATCATCAAGATTGGCTGAAAAAATATTTGCTGGTATTTCGGAAACTCGTAATTTCTTGGAAGCTTGGCAACCCCTTTCAATGAAAGTGCTTTTCTACAGCCTCTGCTTAGCGTTACTTGAAGAGGAAACAAGCAATACAGACAAAACTCTGAACTACTATTTTGTCATGTTTCAAAGAGCTACTACAAACCATGTTGGATTTAGAGTTCCAAATTCATCTATCTATATAGGAGAGAACAGAGTGAAACCTAACAATAAAAACTGCTACTGTAAACGAATGCTTCAACCTAGAAGAACAAAATTTGGTGAGCCAAGTGGGATTTGTGTACTGATCTATACCACCAATATCATCAAGATTGGGTTAAAAAAATATTTGCTGTTATTTCGGAAAATCGTAATTTCTTGGAAGCTTGGCAACCCAATTCAATGAAAGTGCTTTTCCACAGTCTCCTCGTCGGGCTACTTGAAGAGAAAACAAATCATAGAGACAAAACTGAGAAGTACTTTTTTATATCAAGTTTCAAAGAGCTGCTACAAACCATGTTGGATTTAGAGTTCCAAATCAATCTATCTATATAGGAGAGAACAGAGGGAAACCTAAAAATAAAAACTGCTACTGTAAACGAACGCTTCAACCTAGAAGAACAAAATTTGGTGAGCCAAGTGGGATTTGTGTACTGATTATTACCACCAAGTATCATCAAGATTGGGTGAAAAAATATTTGCTGGTATTTCGGTAACTCGTAATTTCTTGGAAGCTTGGCAACTCCATTCAATGAAAGTGCTTTTACACAGTCTCTGCTTAGGGCTACTTGAAGAGGAAACAAATCATAGAGACAAAACTGAGAACTACTTTTTTTTTCAAGTTTCAAAGAGCTACTACAAACCATGTTGGATTTAGAGTTCCAAATTCATCTATCTATATAGGAGAGAACAGAGGGAAACCTAAGAATATAAACTGCTACTCAAAACGAACGCTTCAAACTAGAAGAACAAAATTTGGTGAGTCAAGTGGGATTTGTAAACCGATCATTACCACCAAGTATCATCAAATTGGGTGAAAAAATATTTGCTGGTATTTCGGAAATTCGTTATTTCTTGGAAGCTTGGCAACACTTTCAATGAAAGTGCTGTTCCACAGTCTGTGCCTAGGGCTACTTGAAGAAGAAACAAACCATAGAGACAAAACTGAGAACTTTTTTATTTTGTCAAGTTTCAAAGAGCTACTACAAACCATGTTGGATTTAGAGTTCCAAATTCATCTATCTATATAGGAGAGAACAGAGGGAAACCTAAAAATAAAAACTGCTACTGTAAACGAACGCATCAACCTAGAAGAATAAATTTGGTGAGCCAAGTGGGATTTGTGTACTTGTTATTACCACCACGTATCATCAAGATTGGGTGAAAAAATATTTGCTGGTATTTCAGAAACTCGTAATTTCTTGGAAGCTTGGAAACCCCTTTCACTGAAAGTTCTTTTCCACAGTCTCTGCTTAGCGTTACTTGAAGAGGAAACAAACAATACAGACAAAAGTCTGAACTACTATTTTGTCAAGTTTCAAAGAGCTACTACAAACCATGTTGTATTTAGAGTTCCAAATTCATGTATCTATAGAGGGGAGAACAGAGTGAAACCTAACAATAAAAACCTGTACTGTAAACGAACGCTTCAACCTAGAAGAACAGAATTTGGTGAGCCAAGTGGGATTTGTGTACTGATCATTACGACCAAGTATCATCAAGATTGGGTGAAAAAATATTTGCTGGTATTTCGGAAACTCGTAATTTCTTGGATGCTTAGCAACCCCTTTCAATGAAAGAGCTTTTCCAAAGTCTCTGCTTAGCGTTACTTGAAGAGGAAAGAAACCATAGAGACAAAACTCTGAACTACTATGTTGTCAAGTTTCAAAGAGCTACTACAAACCATGTTGGATTTAGATTTCCAAATTCATCTATCTATATAGGAAAGAACAGAGGGAAACCTAAGAATATAAACTGCTACTCTAAACGAACGCTTCAAACTTGAAGAACAAAATTTGGTGAGCCAAGTGGGATTTGTGTACTGATCATTACCACCAAGTATCATCAAGATTGGGTGAAAAAATATTTGCTGGTATTTCGGAAACTCGTCATTTCTTGGAAGCTTGGCAACCCAATTCAATGAAAGTGTTTTTACACAGTCTATGCCTAGGGCTACTTGAAGAAGAAACAAACCATAGAGACAAAACTGAGAACTCCTTTATTTTGTCAAGTTTCAAAGAGCTACTACAAACCATGTTGGATTTAGAGTTCCAAATTCATCTATATATATGGGGGAGAACAGAAGGAAACCTAAAAATAAAAACTGCTACTGTAAACGAACGCATCAACCTAGAATAACAAAATTTGGTGAGCCAAGTTTGATTTGTGTACTTGTCATTACCACCACGTATCATCAAGATTGGGTGAAAAAAGTATTTGCTGGTATTTCGGAAACTCGTAATTTCTTGAAGCTTGGCAACCCTTTTCAATGAAAGTGCTTTTCCACAGTCTCTGCTTAGCGTTACTTGAAGAGGAAAGAAACCATAGAGAGAAAACTCTGAACTACTATTTTGTCAAGTTTCAAAGAGCTACTACAAACCATGATGGATTTAGAGTTCCAAATTCATCTATCTATATAGGAGAGAACAGAGTGAAACCTACATATAAAAACTGCTATGTAGACGAAAGCTTCAACCTAGAAGAACACAATTTTCTGAGCCAAGTGGGATTTGCGTACTGATCATTACCACCACTTATCAAGAATGGATGAAAAAGTATGTGCTGGTATTTCGGAAACTCATTGTTTCTTAGAAGCTTGGCAACCCCTCTCAATGAAAGTGCTTTAAACAGTCTGTGCCTATGGCTAATTGAAGAGAAAACAAACCATACAGACAAAACTGAGAACTCCTTTATTTGTCAAGTTTCAAAGAGCTCCTACAAACCATGTTGGATTTAGAGTTCCAAATTCATCTATCTATGTAGGAGAGAACAGAGTGAATCCTAAAAATAAAAACTGCTACTGTAAAGGAACGCTTCAACCTAGAAGAACAAAATATGGTGAGCCAAGTGGAATTTGTGTACTTGTCATTACCACCACGTATCATCAAGATTCGGTGAAAAAATATTTGCTGGTATGTCGGAAACTCGTAATTTCTTGGAAGATTGGCAACCGCTTTCAATGAAATTGCTTTTCCTCAGTCTGTGCCTAGGGCTACTTGAAGAAAAAACAAACCATAGAGACAAAACTGAGAACTCCTTTATTTTGTCATGTTCCACAGAGCTACTACAAACCATGTTGGATTTAGAGTTCCAAATTCATGGATCTATATAGAAGAGAAAAGAGTGAAACCTAAATATAAAAACTGCTACTGCAGAAGAACGCTTCAACCTAGAAGAACAAAATTTGGTGAGCCAAGTGTGATTTGTGTATTGATCATTACCACCAAGTATCATCAAGATTGGGTGAAAAAATATTTGCTGGTATTTTGAAATCTCGTTATTTCTTGGAAGATTGGCAACCCCTTTCAATGAAAGTGCTTTTCCACAGTCTGTGCCTAGGGCTACTTTAAGAGGAAACAAATCATAGAGACAAAACTGAGAACTACTTTTTTTGGTCAATTTTCAAAGAGCTACCACAAATCATGTTGGATTTAGGGTTCCAAATTCATCTATCTATATAAGAGAGAACAGAGAGAAACCTACATATAAAAACTGCTACTGTAGACGAACGCTTCTACTTAGAACAACACAATTTGGTGAGCAAAGAGGGATTTGCGTAATGATAATTACCACGACGTATCATCAAGATTGGGTGAAAAATTATTTGCTGGTATATCGGAAACTCGTTATTTCTTAGAAGCTTGGCAACCCCTCTCAATGAAAGTGCTTTTCCCACAGTCTGTGCCTACGACTACTTGGAGAGGAAACAAACCATAGAGACAAAACTTAGAACTACTTTATTTTGTCAAGTTTCAAAGAGCTACTATAAACCATGTTGGATTTAGAGTTCCAAATTCATCTATTTATAGGAGAGAACAGAGTGAAACCTAAATATAAAAACTGCAACTGTAGACGAATGCTTCAACCTAGAAGAACTAAATTTGGTGAGCCAAGTGGGATTTGTGTACTGATCATTACGCAAAAGTATCATCAAGATTGGGTGAAAAAATATTTGCTCATATTTCGGAAACTCTTTATTTCTTGGAAGACTGGCAACTACTCTCAATGAAAGTGCTTTTCCACAGTCTGTGCCTAGGGCTACATGAAGAGGAAACAAACCATAGAGACAAAACTGAGAACTCCTTTATTTTGTCAAGTTTCAAAGAGCTACTACAAACCATGTTGGATTTAGAGTTCCAAATTCATCTATCAATATAGGAGAGAACAGAGTGAAACCTTAATATAAAAACTGCTACTGTAGACGAACGCTTCAACCTAGAAGAACAAAATTTGGTGAGCCAAGTGGGATTTGTGTAGTGATCATTACCACCAAGTATCATCTAGATTGGGTGAAAAAATATTTGCTGGTATTTCGGAAACTCGTTATTTCTTAGAAGCTTGGCAACCCCTCTCAATGAAAGTGCTTTTCCACTGTCTGTGCCTAGGGCTACTTGAAGAGGAAACAAACCGTAGAGACAAAACTGAGAACTCCTTTATTTTGCAAGTTTCAAAGTGTTACTACAAACCATGTTGGATTTAGTGTTCCAAATTCATCTATTTATTGGAGAGAACAGAGTGAAACCTAAGAGGAAAAACTGCTACTGTAGACGAACGCTTCAACCTAGAAGAACACAATTTGGTGAGCCAAGTGGGATTTGTGTACTGATCATTACCACCAAGTATCATCAAGATTGGGTGAAAA
>NW_027517974.1:0-37917 GCF_048772815.1 Callospermophilus lateralis
CTAAGGGGGCTGTATGTGAGATAGACCATACTTCTTGTCTAGTAAGATTTGTGATCAGCCATCGCTGATGAACGGGCTGATGAGGGTAAGGACTACTGGTGGACAAGGGGAGAGTCTATAGCCTTATCCACATGGCGAATATGCAATTTGAAAGGGTTTCCAGTCTTTTCCAGTTTTTCAGCCAGAGTCTGGACAGGGCGCAGGCTTGAGATAAGAATTAGGATCCAGGAATTGATTCCTTCTACATTTACCACTGTAGGTTTTATAAGTAGCACCTGGTATGGTCCTGTCCAGCGGGGTTACAGGGATGACACCTGATGTTGTCTTATGTAGAGGATGTCTCTTGTTTGATATCGATGTGGAGTCCCCTCTTCACCAGGTTGGTAGGCAGTGGCCAGCTGTTTCAACAGGTATCGCTGAGTTCTTTCAAGAGCTTTAAGTCTGTCAAACAAGGGGTTGTGGAGGGGATCACTAGGTCTTAGAGTTGGGGTTAGGTCCCTTACTGGAGGAGGGGCTCCATAAAGAATTTCATAGGGGGTGAGGTTACACAAAGAAATAGAGGGAGTATTTCTTGCATGAAACAGTGCATAAGGCAGGAGCATAGTCCAATCTTTTATGCCGCTCTCTAAGCTTAATTTCGTTAAGGTCTCTTTAATGGTTCTATTTATTTTTTTACCTGTCCTGAGCTATGGGGTCTATAAGCACAATGTAACTTCCAATTTATCCCCAGTGTCCTGGCTAACCCCTGACTTACCTGGGCCATGAACGCCGGGCCATTATCAGACCCTATTACCTTAGGCAGGCCGTGTCTTGGAAAAATATCTTTCAGGATCTTCTTGACCACCAATTGTGCCTTCTTTTGTGGGGAAGGCTTCAATCCATCCTGAAAATATATCTACAAAGACTAGGAGATATTTAAGTCCATACCTTGCTGGCTTAATTTCAGTAAAGTCCACTTCCCAGAATTGTACTGGTCTGGTTCCTAATAGGTGCTTTCCTGCGGAAAGCTTGGAAAGAAAAGCATTAACCTATTGACAGACCGGACAGACTTTTGTTACCTGTTCAGTTATTTCCTTTTGCTGTGAGTGGGTTAGTGGAAAACTCTGTTCTTGATCCTTCAGGAATGCCTGCAGTTTCTTTGAACCAAGGTGTGTGAATTAATGTACATTTTTAACGTAGTGTAGGGCTTTCTGAAATTGCAGGCTTGGCTCTGTCAAGTTGAGGAATTCAGTGCCAGTGTCGTTAGATGTTATCAAAAGCGTTCTGGTGCTCAGGGGTCCATTGGAATTGGGTATCTCCATTTAACAGCGGGTATAAAGAAGAAGTTAAGGACGCAAACACAGAAATCCATAACCTGCAAAACCCAGTAGTCCCAAGAAACTCTCTGTGTTGTCTGCTGCTAGATGGGGGTGGTATCTGCACATCCGTTTGTTTTCTGGGCTCAGTGAGCCATCGTTTACTGCCCCTAAGGGAATAGCCCAGGAAGATTACTTCTTGCTGGAAAATTTGGGCCTATTTGGCAGAAGCTCTATACCCGAGTTGAGCAAGCTCATATAATAGTGCTTGGGTCCCAGACTCACAGTTTTCTTTGGTGTTGGCTGCCAGTAGCTGGTCATCCACGTATTGAAGCTGGGTGACTTTGGGGTGTGTAGTTCTGACGTTGTTGAGATCTCTGTTGAGGGCTTCATCAAAGAGAGTGGGAGAGTTTTTGAACCCCTGTGGGAGTCTAGTCCAAGTTACTTGATCAGACGTTCCAGTTTCTGGGTCTACCCACTAGCAAGCAAACAGCAACTGACTATCTTTATGCAGAGGCAAACAAAAGATAGCATCTTTTAAGTCCAGAACAGTATACCACTTCTGCTAAGGGTTCAGAGTGATAAGCAGATTGTATGAATTAGTTACCGTGGAGTGAATGTCCTGCACTCTGTTATTAATCTCTCTTAGGTCTTGAACGGGGGATAGTCCCCGGTTCCTGGCTTTTTTTACTGGGAGCAGGGGAGTCTTCCAGGCCGATTGACAGGGCCTTAGGACCCTAAGGCCAGATATTTCTGAATATGGGGCCTTATCCCATCTTTAGCTTTTCTGCTCAGAGGATATTGTTTGACATTGATTGGGGAGGCTGAGGTTTTTAACTCCACTGTTCTTGGAGGTTGTTTCACGGCTAGGCCTAACCTAGCGGTTTTTGCCCAGGTATCTGGGTAATCTGTTATCCATTTCTGGGGTTGCTTGCTTGTTTGAGCAGTCTTGGGGGGTGTGAAGAGTGGATGTTCATCTTCTACTGACATTTATAAAGCCAAGACTATAGGAGTTTTTACTGAAGGATTTAGAAATTTCATTTTGGGGCCTTCGGGGTTAAAAGTTGTTTTGGCCTGGAGCTTACTGAGCAGATCTCTGCCCATCAATGGGGCCAGGCATTCTGGGATTACTAGGAAGGAGTGATGGATTTTTCCTTTCCCCATGTCCATGGTCCTCTTAGTTGTCTATGTCTGATATTTACTGCCATTAGCCCTTTGAACTAGAGACATTTTATTTGATAGTGTGCCCAGTGGGGCCTTAAGGGCTGAGTATACTGCTGCTGTATCCACTTCAAAGTTTACCTGGGTCCTCTCCACTTCAAAAGTTACCCTGAGGTCGGGGAAGGGATCTGAGCCCCGACGTTCTTAGTCATCCTTTTGAGTCAGAATGGCTGGCTGTCGTGGCTGTCTCTTTTCTAGGGCACTCTTTGGCCCAGTGACCTTTTTCTTTACAGTAGGCACAATGATCTGAGGCCAGGGGTGGCCTCTGGCGTGCGCCCAGGTTTCCGTTCCTGTCTTCCTGTTTGTTAATTTCTGGCCTATTTATTGTTGTGACCAGGACCTTAGTCAATGCCTTAGTCTGTCTTTTGCATCTCTCATCTTCCCTTTGCTCCCTTTCTTTCTCTTTGTTTCTCTCATATAGTATACTTTCTCGGCTTCTCTGACTAAATCTCCCAAAGTCATATCTTGTGATCCCTCTAAGAGTTGTAACTTTCTTTTAATATCCAGGGCAGCTTGCCCAATGAAGGCCATCATGACAGATGCCTTTTGATCCTCTGCCTGAGGATCAATAGGAGTAAATCTCCTATATGCCTCCATAATTCTCTCTAGAAACATAGAGGGATATTTATCAGGCCCTTAAATTTTCTCTCTTACCTTGGCCAAATTAGGTGGTTCCCTAGCGGCCGACTGGAAACCCACTATTAGGGCCTGGCAATAAGTGGACAGATGCTCCCTACCTTCAAAGGTGTTGGGGTTTCAGTTGGGTCAATTCAAGGGGAAGCTGGCTTTGATTATCTTGGGAAGTTGTGTTGGTCACACATCTGGTCCGAGAATATATTTTTTAGCTTCCAGGAGGTTTTTCTCTCATTCCTCTGCCGTAAAGAGAGTCCCTAGGATTTGTTGGCAGTCATCCCAAGTAGGCAAGTGTGAAAACCCCAGGGAGTTCTTTGAGTTCTTTTAGCCGGGCCAGCTTCCTCCAGGGAAGGAGGGGCTGTGTGTGACACGGGGGAGTCATCTGGAGGGCACTGGGCCGGCCTAACTTCCTCCAATGGCAGAGAAGCAGAGTCAGCAGGGGAATCACTTAGAGGTTGTTGGGGGTTGGGGACAAGGGCAGGGGATAAGAAGGAGGAGGAGAGTCCAGTAGAATCTTGAGACTCAGGGAGAACAGAGGGTGGAGGAGGAGGAGCAGAGGGTTTGAGAGATAGAATCGTGGTGGAAGGAGTAGGAGCGTAGGCAGGGACAAGGAAAGGCTTCACCCATGGAGGAGGAGATTTGCAGAGGTCCTGCCAAGTTAAGATATATGGCTGTTGATCTGGATGGCTATGTGGCCTCAGCTGAAAGACAATATCTCTGATTTTTCAAATTAGAGGGAAGTAGAAACATCCTTCTGGGGGCCATCCAACTCCAAAGGTGTGTCATTCTGAGGCACAGAGAGTCTGCCAGGTCCAGCGTTTTAATGAAAAAGAAAGATTCTGGGCCCTTAAGCAGACTTTGGTCCAGAGATCAAGGGTCAGGGAGAGAAGTGTTGAAGTGCTCTGTCCCAAAATGAGAGATACACAAACAGTGAAAGCAACGACATACTACACAGACAAGACAAGACAATAAAGACAGACAATGGACATCCAATACTGAGAAAAGGACTGAGTAGCCCTCAAAACCTGATGGGCTGGCAATACCGAATCTGAAACAAAATATCACAGAGTCGAGGAGACTATTGTTCCTTGATTTCCTGAGTCCTCTGGGGCGTCCCCCAGGGATGTGGCCTGTGGCTCTGTGACAAGTCTGTCAGCCACCGTCAGAGAGAGCTCATGCTCAACACCGATAGCGATTTTGCAAAACCCTAACCTGAAACCTGAAACCAGAAAGAGTCACCTTACTTACCCTGAAAGGAGCCCCTTGGGGGTCTTTCGTCCGCCGCTGCTGGATCTCGCTGGTGCCTCCAGATGTAAAGATCGGGTGAGCGACAGAGGAAGAGACCACCAAGAGAATGTCTCATGCAACAGTAAAGGGTTTATTGGGAGACCAGCTTTCTGTGGCTCAGAGGTCACTTGAATAGAGCAGAGAGCAATGAAAACAGCTTAAGCAGAGCTTATATACTTTCCTTGGAGAGGGCAGGGAGGGAAGTTTATTGATGGGTCAGGGCAAGGGGGAGTTTTGCGTGCAAACGGGTGAGGGTGTGTATTCTGCAGTTTGGCAGTTGGGGACAGCACATTCTGGAAACAAGATTAGCAAACAGTCCTCAAGTTTCCAACAGTGTTTTGTTAAGCATACAGAAAAACAGGAAGTGACAAGTACCTATTTTATTAACCTTTCACCAATGCCTAAATGGAATGTGAGCATGGTTTACTAAAAACATCCATGTCCACGTTGCCTAATGCTCTCAAATCAATCTTATTTGTGACTACATATTTGTTTCTTCCTAAGATTATATATTGAACCTCAACCCTGTTGAAAATGATTAATCCTATCACTCACTTTGTATTTTGCCTGATTTCCTAATGTCTCTATTGATATCTGCTTTCCTACATATTTTCACGAGTTCATCATTGTGACTGACTCTTCACATGTGCTGACATTTACATTCACTCTCTATTCGAAATCCTATTGCTAAAGAACTTTTGGTCGAAATCCTATACTCACTCTTTTTTTCTAAATCTACTGACTATCTTCCTAATCCTACCAACTATACCTTTTTGACTGGATGATCTCTTCTACAATCAATCATCCAAGGTACAAGATCTTAAGCCATTGTATATTGATTTATCTGAGACATCTATGCAGAATATAATTCAAAGCTAAGTATTCCAATCAACAGCCCAATGCCCTTCTTGGATTCAAATCTTATCTAGATTTCTGTGTTCATACATATATTTCACCAATATATTCTTGTAAATATTGCAAGTTCTCAATACCATTGTTTGTTCCTCAGTATGATTCCTAACCCAAATCGAACCTGTTATTACCCTAAACATACACTGTTCCCTCAAACTAAGTTTACAGATGAGCCGGGACAGAGTTTGTCTTACAATAGTAATGTAGGGGGTCTTCCACCTGCTGAGAACATCAAAGTTCCAGGCAGAAATGATACCCTGGAGAAGTTGCAGGCAGCTATGAAGGACCTAAGAGATCAAAAGTCATATTCCATGGCAAGCAACCTGGTCAGTATGAAGGGATGTGTCTGAATCAGCCTCTCCTTTCCTATTGTAGAGAAGACTGATCAAACCATGCCTGCGTGGAAAGCTGTTCCCAGGTGCCTATGCTTGATATACCATTCTAACTTGTGAAAGTGTCACAGGAAGTAGGAGCAGCCTCCATCTCATGGGACCCTTGGAAGCAACTGTAAGTACAAAGTGGTGGCCAAGGCAGTGACTTCATTCAGTTCCTGAAGGAAGTGACCTCACCTCACTTCTTTGGTGATGGAAATCTCTAGACTTGAGATCCAGGAAGCCAGGCACCCAGAGCCAGTCCCAGTCCCAGTTCCAGTGGTCTCACTTGTTTGGATTTACCAAGGACAGAGTCAGTCTTCCTTGGTACCTACTGATATGAGGATTGTCAAATGCCAGAAGAGCTCTGAAGAGGGACCTTTCCTAAGAAAGCAGGTATTGGTTCACCACTGGCTCCTGAAAACTTCACAAAGCTGCCCAAGGAGACCAGATCTGAGACAGCACAGGCCATTTCAGGGGAACATAGTATGGCCCACCAGTTAGAGGACACTCTGGATAGTCACAGACCTACTTGTGTTAAAGAGGTGCCTTTTTGCGTGTGGGTGTGAGTTTGTGGTTTTCTCTCAATTTCTGAGAATAGGTAGGAAAGGCTCTTTGTTTGGATTGGAGTGGACTGTTTCTAATAAGTCGTTTGACAGGGGTAGTGTTTCTATGTCTGTGTATCCCACTGTGTCTGTGGTTGTAGACATTAGACAAGAGAATGCATCAATGCATGTGTCCTGTCTAGTAGAAAACTCTCCAGTATTTATTCTGCCTAATTGATGAATGGACTGTGGTGTGCCTTTTGGATGGGCAACACCTACTAACTTCCTAAGTTAATGTTTTCTTCCTGAATTCTGGACACTCTCTAGTATAGGCTCATGGTTTTGTGTCCAAGATATGTACCATCTCCAAGATATGTGACATGTCCATATACTTGAGAGCTGTAGAGAATGGGAACATCTTAGAAAACTCAGATATCAGTGTGACCAGTAAACTCTCAGTGGAGAAACCCTGCTTTGGTTCATTTGCTTACCTATGGTTCTGTTGCCCTGAATTTCAGGAAGGTCTTTTCCTCAGGCCACCCCTTTGTGAAGCCTGAATAAAACAGTTTTCAAATGAAAATAAATGGGCATAACCTGTGGCTCTTTGCTTAATTGCTTTGGAAAGGGATGTGTCTGAATCAGCCTCTTGGCCTTGTATGAGGTTGTGGCTTAGATTCTCAGCACATGATGAATCTAAAGATAGATTCCATGTGTGCAATCAAAAGCAAAATGGAAAAAAATCTGTCATTGTTGATTAGTCTCTTGCCTTCCTCTGTTAGGTCCCTGACCTCTATCAAGTGAGAATAGGGATCATTTGGGTCAAATGAGTTATTTGAAGCCCTGAAGAGATGCTTGTGTTTTCTTATGACTCCAAATCACATAAAAAATCTGTCGCTGAGAATCAGTAGGCCTCAAATTGAAGAAGCAGAGCAGTATTAACGGCAGGTCTATTGGATCACTCCAGGTTCACAGGAAGGGTGTCCATGCCACCTTGACTTTAGGCAAATGAGGGGTAAGGGAGATTTTTTTGGACACTCTTTTGGGATGTGTCCCGCTTTGAAACCTCCAGCCACAGGTTATGATGAGTGTCTATATTTAATAAGATGAGGGCCATGTGGGAGTATTTTGGTTTAAATTGTGGTCATTCGTGTGGCAGTTGGAAGAGATGACTGGATCCACCTGGGCTTGAACTCTGGTGTCATTCCCCTGAAAGACTGAGTTCTGGATCAGACATCAAAGAAGTATTGCCATGAATTGTGTTGGGATTTTTGGAGGCCACACATGAGATTCGCCTTTGGAATCTGGGAACTAGGCCCAGGGTGGCTTTCCACAGAGCACTGGGAATCTCAGCCAAGATATCACATAATTTTATTCTGAAAGACTTTGAAGCCATATTTACTAGTCAAAACACAGATGGACCTCAATTGTAGACCTCAGTGGGCCTGGATTCTTGTGACCTTTTGGCCACTCTTTGGGAGGACTTGCCTGTGAGAGTTCTCCAAAACTTTCATTGAAATCAGCTTCCTCACCATTGAATGATTCCTGAATGAATTGAAACCCACAGTGCCTCCAACTTCATCCTTGAAAATTGACTAGATAAATACCATAAAATTTTTGAAATTCCAATGACCAGATGGCACTGGAGAACCTTTGGATGTCCTGTTGCTGATCATGACTGTACCAGACAGTGCATTGATTGACTGGATTTCATGAAAATTTTGGAGAACAGAGATGCCATTAAGTTGGTGCCTTCTTAGTAGTGGGACTAGAGCAGTGGTGAGCAAGTGTGTAATAAAACATCTGTTGTGGGGTCATGTGGATCTGCTATTGGCTTCCAAATCGCTGTGACTGACATGGTGCAGCTAGCAGACTCTTATATGTACAGACATCTTGTTATATGGAGAGGTTTCAGGGCAATGTTCAGAATCAGGTTGCTTTGGTCAAGGGGGCAACCTATGTGGTATACAAGCCCTGTTGGTGCATTATCCTGCAGACCCTGACCCACCACATTTGACAGAACTTCCTCCAGCATGGTGTCCCAGTTGAACGCATTGTATTTCCTGAAGCAAGTACCAAACTCCGAGTGCAGCAGCAAGAAACACTGTGAAAAGTGGAGGATGATGAAATGGCTTCACAGTCCACGTGGGGAGACACTTAGCCCCCAGTGGCCACAGATTACATACAAAGAGAGAATTCAGCACTGCTGCCTCATTTTCATTGTAAAATAAGAATCCATGTCCTCCAGGTCACATAGATGCAGACCCACCTTTGATGCTCTCACTACAAAGAGAATTCAGCACTGCTGCTTCATGTTCATTGGGAAATTATAACCATATCCTCCAAATCACAGAGATGAAGACCCATCTTTGATCGTCTCACTAGAAAGGAACCTAAAGCTCCTGACAACTACATGTATTTCAAGTCCCCAACCTAAAGGCAGTTTCTCCAGACGTCTTTAGGCAGGCAAATCTCCATGTTTGTGGAGTTTTTACACTGTCCCTTATTTTTGGAAACTGTTCTATCATCTCCAAGGTTGTGAACTCCTGAGCATTTTCTATTTCAGATATGTATTTAAAGATTTTCTAACTCTTCTCCTCTAATTGTGTCTTACTTGGGGTGAAGGTAATGTCAAGGCATTGTTCTGGATGAGAGTAGAAAATTTTTTTGTGAAGCACATATTTGATAAACATTGGATTCTTCTTCTTATATTCCATTCGAAATACTGAATCCCTGACACTAACTCATACCCTACTATAATATGACTACTAATCCTAATATGATGGAGAAAAATACCCAAGCAGAATGAATATGCAAGCATTTCAGAGAAGGCATGGTGTATAGTAGGACTTCCCTCTTGCATGATAAAGGGTAGGTTTTATAAATCTAGTCAATTTTTAATTTAAATAGTCCTCCCTGTGTTTTTAAAGTTAACAAATATGTGAATTCCTGTCTCCCATTCTCTGTAGCCTACTCAGCACATGTATTTTTATATGCACATATAGAATTCTACCTGGTATCACACGTACATTTTTATGAGTTGGCTGACTTGGCAGAAACAAATTGTGAGAAGAGATCTCTCCTCCTAAACGCTGTTGGAACTGAAAATTCAAACAATGGGTGAGCTTCCTAGTAGAACAATGTTATACATAAATCCATGTTTAGTAAAATAAATAATTTTGCATCTGTGGATGATTTATATTACATGATGAATTACGATTGGCATATAGATATTGATACTTTTTAATGTATTTTTTGTGGTTTTTTAATATATATAAATATATATATATATATATAAATACATATATAAATATATATATATATACAAATATATATATATATATATATATATTCACACTCTTCACATTTTATAAAATATGAAATATATGTGTCTTATATAACTCCATAAATTCATTTATGTTCATGTATGTGGATTTATAATCAACTTTTCACAAGATTATTCTCAGAAATACTCATCCACCTGAAATACATATTTGTTTCCCAGTTCTGAAAAGTAACTTCAATAAATGGTGCTTACAAATCCTAATATTTCTAGAGTAAATGACCCAGTTTAACATCAATGCAAGTAGATTCCTATAGGACATGATTTCTATTTTGACGTTCATTATAATTCAACACTGGTACATTACTATTTCTTCAGTTTTTGCACATCATAAGATATATATTTCATCCACAAGTTCACAAATTTATAGGAATTTGTTTCACTTTCAGTCACTTCCTGCTTCATAACACATGTATTCCTCCATGTTACTTGACTGGTCTTTTCATGAGACTTCTTTCCAAACACATCATTTTCGATTTCCATAATCAATTTCGAAGCTAAACTCACACACTCTTCAAGATAAACCATAACATTAATATTACCATTAGATGTATAGCTGGTTGTAATAAATGTATGATATCAATAAAAGATTTTCTGTATATTTTCACATTTCCGTTCAATGCATTATTTAATGTTGGAACCAGTTATGTTATTTATTCACAGTATGGTCTATTAATGCATTATCTCTATATTCAAAGACACAGTGTACACCTCTTTGTCCCCCCAATACTAATTTATACCTCTTCAAAATATTGCTCCCAGAAATGGTGGAAGAATTACTCATATCACCTTATCTATATATATATATATATATATATATATATATATATATATATATATATATATTTATATATATTTTTATCACAGTAGTATTCTGGACACAAAAAGCAAAGGTCACAATCATGTTTGTATCAAACCCTAAATGGAAAGTGAGCATGGATTACTAAAACAACAATGTCCAGGTTGCCAAATGCTCTCAGATGTAAATCCTATTGGTGACTACATATTTGTTTCTTCCTAAGATTATATATTATAGTTCAAGCCTGTTGAAAATGTCTAATCCTATCACTCACTTTATACTTTGCCTGATTTCCTAATATCTCAATTGATATCTGTTTTCCTACATATTTTCCCCAGTTCATCATTGTGTCTGACACTTCACATTTGGTGACCTACACATTCACTGTCTACCCTAGACCCTATTGCTAAAGAAATTTTGGTCCAAAACCTATACTCACTCTTATTTCTAAACCTACTGACTATCTTCCTAATCCTACTGACTATTGCATTTTGACTCGATGTTCAATTCGACAATCAATCGTTCAAGGTATAAGGTCCTAAGCCATTGTATTTCAATTTATCTGAGACATATATACAGAAAATTATTAAAACCTAAGTATCCCACTCAAGGGCCCAATGCCCTTCTCGTTTCAAATCTTACCTAGGTTTCTGTTTTTATACTTATATTTCAGCTATATATTCTTGTAAATATCACAGGTTCCCAATACCATTATTCATCCGGCAGAGAGATTCTTAACCCAAATAAAACATGTTATTAACCCTAAACATACACTGTTCCCTCAATCTAACTTTACAAAAGAGGAGGGACAGAGTTGGTCTTACAATACTGGAATGTAGGGGATCTTCCACCTGCTGAGAACATCAAAGGTCCATGCAGAAATGACCCCTGGATAAGATATAGGCAGCTATGAAGGACATGAGAAAGCAAAAGTTAAATTCTATGGCAAACAACCTGGTCATGATGAAGGGATGTGTCTGAATCAACCTCTAAATATAGAGAAGATTGACCAAACAAGGCCTGTGTGAAGAGCTGTTCACAGGTGCCTATGGTTGATATACCATTCTAACTTGTGAAAGTGTCACAGAAAGTAGGGGCAGCCTGAATCTCATGGGACCCTTTGAAGTAACTGTTAGGACAAAGAGGTTGCCAAGGCAGTGACCTCATTCAGTTTCGGAAGGAAGTGACCTCACCTCACCTCCTTGTCGATGGAACTCTCTGAACTTGTGATCCAGGAAGAGACACACCCAGAGGCACTCGCAGTCCCAGTTCCAGTGGTCTCACTTGTTTCAATTCACCAAGGACAGAGTCAGTCTTTCTTAGTTCCTACTGATGTGAGAATGGCCAAATGCCAGGAAAGCTCTGAAAAGGGGACTTTCCTGAGAAAGCAGGTAGTGGCTCACCCATGGCTCCTGACTACTTCACAGAGTTGGCCAAGGAGACCAGATTTGAGACAGGAGAGGCCATTTTGGGGGAATATAATATGGCCCATCAGTCTGAGGACACTCCGGATAGTCACAGACCTACTTGGGCAAAAGAGGTGCCTTTGTGGGTGTGGATGTGTGTTTCTGGTTTTGTCTCATGTCCTGAGAATAGGTAGGAAAGGCTGTTTGTTTGGATTGGCGTTGACTGTTTCTAGTAAGTCATTTGACAAGTCAAGTGCTTCTATATCTGTGCATCCCACTCTGTCCGTGATTGTAGACATTAGTAAAGAGAATGCATCAATGGATGTGTCCTGTCTAGTAGAAAGCTTCCAGGCATTCATCCTGCAAAATTTATGAATGGACTGTGGCTTGCCTTATCGAAGGGTAACACCTGCTATCTTCCAAAGTTTCTGTTTTCTTCCTGAATTCTGGCCACTCTCCAGAATAGCCTCATGGTTTTGTGTCCAAGATATGTACCACCTACAAGTTCTGTGATATGGCCATGTTCTGGATAACTGACGGCAATGGCGAGAATCTCAGAAAACTCAGATATCAGTGTGACCAGGAAAGTCTCAGTGGAGAAACCCTGCTTTGTGCCTTTTGTTTACCTCTTGTTTGTTGCCCTGAATTTCAGGAAGGTCTTTCCCTCAGGCCACTCCTTTGTGAAGCCTGAAGAAAACAGTTTCAAATGGAAATGAATGGGATTCCCCTGTGGCTCTTTGCTTATTTGCTTCGGAAATGGATGAGTCTGAATCAGACTCTTGGCCCTGTGTGAGGCTGTGGTTAGATTCTCAGCACCTGATGGATCCCATGTTTTCATCCAAACCCAAAATGGCCAAAAAGAGCAGTCATTGTGGATGAAGTCTCTCGCCTTCCTCTGTAAGGTTCCTGAACTTCATCAAGTGAGAATAGGGATCCTTTGGGTCAAATGAGTTCTTCAAAGCCCTGAAGAGGGAAGCCCATAGGTGCTTGGGTTTTCTCATGTTTCTAATTCACATAAAGAATCTAAACCCCACAGTCAGTATTCCTCAAATTGGAGAAACAGAGCAGTATTAACGGAAGGCCTACTCGATTACTCCTGGTTCACAGGAAGGTGTTCAGGCCACCCCGACTTTAGGCAAATGAGGGGAAAGGGAGCTTATTTTGGACACTGTCTTGGGCTGCGCCCCTCATGGAAACCTCTAGTCAGAGGTTATAATGAGTGTCTATATGGAAGAAGATGAGGGCCATGCGGAAGTGTTTTGGTTTTAATTGTGGTTATTAGTTTGATGGTTGGAAATGATGACTGGCTCCACCTGGGCTTGAACTCTGCTGTAATTCTCCTTACAGACTGAGTTCTGGAACTGACCTCAGAGAAGTATTGCCATGAGTTGTGTTGGGATTTTAGGAGGCCATGCATGAGAGTCACCCTTGGAATTGAGATGTGTGCCCAGGAAGGCTTTCCACAAGGCACGGGGAATTTCAGCAAGGATATCACATGATTTTATTCTGACAAACTTGGCAGCCATAGTTGAGAGTCAAAACACACATGGACCTCACATTGTAGACCTCAATGGGCCTGGCTTCATGTGACCATTTGGCCACTCTTTGAGAAGACTTGCCTCTGTGTGTTCTCCTGTGCTTTCATTAAAATGAGCTTCCTCAACATTTAATGGTTCCTGAATAAATTGAAAATCATAGTGACTCCAAATTCATCCACGAACAATGGCTAGATAAATACCATGGAATTTTTGAAATTTTCATGTCCAGGTGTCACTGGAGAACCTTTTGATGTCCATTTGCTGATCATGAGTATACCAGACAATTCGTTGATTGACTGGGTTTCATGAAAAATGGTGTAGAACAGAGATGCCAGTAAGTTGGAGCCTGCTTAGTAGCGGGTCTAGAGCAGTGGTGGGCAGGTGTGTGATAAAACATCTGTGTTGGGGCCATGTGGATCTGCCATTGGCTTCCAAATGGCTTGTGACTGACATGGTGCAGCTAGCAGACACTTATATGTTAAGGCATCTTGTTATATTGAGAGGGTCAGGGCAATGTTCAGAATCAGGTTGCTATGGGCCTGGGGGCAAGCTATGTGAGATAGAAGCCTGATTGGTGCATTCTCCTGCAGACCCTGACCCACCGCATGTGACAGAACTCCCTCCAGCATTATGTCCCAGTTGAACTCCTTGTATTTCATGAAGCAAATACCCAACTCCCAGTGAAGCAGCAAGACACACCAGGAAAACTAGAGGATGACCAAATGGCTTCACAGTCTACACGGAGAGACACTTAGACCGCAGTTGCCACAGTTTACCTACAAAGTGAGAATTCAGCACTGCTGCCTCATGTTCATTGAAAAATAAGATACCATGTCCTCCAGGTCACATAGATGCAGACCCAATTTTGGTGCTCTCACTACATAGGAAGCTAAAGCTCCTGACAACAACATATATTTCAAGTGCCCAAACTCAGAGGCAGTTTCTCAAGATGTCTTTAGGCCTGCAGAGCTCCATGTTTGTGGAGTGTTTACCCTGTCCCTTACTTTTGGAAACTCCTCTACCACCTCCAATGTTGTGAACTCCTGAGCATATTCCGTTCCAGATATGTATTCCCAGATTTTTTAACTCTTCTCCTCTAATTGTGCATTACTTCAGGCGAGGGTAATATCAAGGAATTGTTCTGGATGAGAGTGGGAAGATTTTTGTGTAGCACATATTTGAAAACACATTGGGTTTATTTTCCTATTTTCCATTCGGAATAATGAATCTCTGACACTAACCCATACCCTACTAGACTCTGACTACTAATCCTAATATGATGGAGAATAGTAACTCAAACAGAATAGAAATACAAGCAGTTCAGAGGAGGCATGGTGTATATTTGGACTTCCCTTTTTCATTATATAGGAGAGGAGTTATAAATAAGTCAATGTTTATTGAAATAGTTCACCATGTGTTTTTAAAGTTAAGAAATATGTCAATTCCTGTCTCCCTTTAGCCTTTTTCAGCTCATGTATTATTATATGCACATATAGAATCCTACCTGGTATCACACGTACCTTCTTCTGAGGTGGGTGACTTGGCACATACAAATTGTGAGAAGAGATCACTCCTCCTAAACGCTGTTGGAACTGAAAATTCAACCTAAGTGTGAGCTTCCAAGTTGAACAACATTATACATAAATCCATTTTTAGTAAAATGTATATTTTTGGATATGTGGAAGATATATATTTCATGATGAATTTCGATTGGCATATATACTGCTTCTTTTTAATGTCTGTGTGTGTGTGTGTGTTTGTGTGTGTATATATATATATATATACTCTCCAGATTTTTCAAAATATAAAATATATGTGTCTTATTATACACTCCCTAAAATCATTCATATTCATGTATGTGGATTTATAATCAACTTTTCACAAGATTATTCTCCGAAATATTCATACACCTGAAATTCATATTTGTTTTCTAAAACTGAAAACTGACTTCAGTAAATGGTGCATACAAATCATAATATTTCATCATTGCAAGATGGCCACGAATAGAGTGCATCACACCAAGTGTACTGCACCACTGCACAGGTAAATAACGAGTTAGAGTGACAAAAAAACTATCTTGTTAGGAAATTACAGCAAAATGGGGGTGCACCAAAACCTAGAAGAAGGATTTCTAGCACCATGGTCCGGTAATTGAGTCTCAAACACGAGCCAAATGTGCGACCCGAGATCCCATTTGACTGATCCGCGCGGTCCACCCAGTGGCTAAAGACAGTGCGGCACCACCGAGATGGGTCCAATAAGCAGGGAGAAACGTTGATAAGGATTCTGTGGAATCCTGCTGGTAGAGCCCCCACTGAGCCCTGAGCTGAGTTCAGGATTTCAGACAGGGAAGGAAGCGGTACAGTTCTATCTCCCACAATGGAAACTCTTCCAAGAAAACCAATGGCCATCATCTTGGAGAGCTGAAGTAACCACAGCCACTCTCCTACAGATTATAACAATAAAACACGAGTGTGTTATTCAGCTCATCTCCCATATATCGGGGAATTCACATAAAATCTCTCCTAGGATTTCCGGGGGAGAAATTATCAGAGCGAGCCTGCATAAAGATGGGGGAAAACAAGAGGCAACTGACCTTCAACTCCCCCTCTCATCAACTGTGAAAATAAAACCTGTCTAACCAGTGCTGGGGGAGGGGCAAGTGGAAAAAATCAAAACAATAGAGTGTCTGGCTTCCCAATAGACACCCTCCACAACGAACAAACGGCAGGCCCAGAGTACAGTTTGAACTGCCGAGAGCCATCACTCAGGGGAAATCTGGACTTGCAGGAAAAAACAGGACCTGCAGGAGAAACCAGAGGACTAGAGGCCAGGCCCTTGTGACTGGGCAGCGGGAGACTGCAGGCCCACAGGCGACAGTCCACCCGCTGCCCGCGTGACTAGGCGGCTTGAGAACGCCCTGCCGCCGGCGACCGCCCGCACCACTGGGTGGCTAGAGATCGCCCGCCCGCCAGTGACAGCCCACCTGCTGCACAAGTGACTGGGCAGCTGGAGACCGCCTGCCCGCCGGCCACCGACCGCACGACTGGGCAGCTGGAGACCGCCTGCCCGCCAGTGACCCGGAGCTGAAACCAACAAGTGACAGTACAGTCCCACCCCCCTATACGGACACCTCAGCAAGGAGCCTTGGGCCTGCCAAAACAGAGAGGTGACGTCACTGGAGCTCGACCTTCGGAATTTCTTCCAAGCGGAATCCACTTTAGCATGCATAGTCTACCAACACAAAGGAGAGACAACAGAGACATACAACACCAAAACAAATCTCTAGAATAAAGCAGAAACACAGCAATCAAATAGAGCTGGAAAGTAACGTGAACATCATGAAAAAACAATGGAATAAAAGGAGTACAAACAATGCAGGACAACTTAATTCTACAGGAGGACCTAGAAGCACCAGAAACAGGGATAGGGAAAGAAATCAAGGCATACTTAACTCAGATGGAAAGAAATATTAGAGAAGACATGAGGCAGCAAGTCCAAGGAATAAAAGTATATTTTGAAAATGAATTAAACAAACAAATTCAAATGGCAAAAAATGAGCTTTACCAAAAAATAGAGATCTTAAAAAAATTCAAACAGTAATTCTAGAAATGCAGGAAACTATAAACCAAATTAAAAACTCAAACAAGAATATTGCAAATAGAGTAGATCAAGTAGAAGTCAGAAAATCAGAAAATGAAGACAAAGTTTATCAACTTGAAAAGAATATAGTCAACACAGAAAAGATGCTTAAATCTATTCAAGAGATAAGGGATGTCAAAAAAAAAAACTTGAGAGTCATCGGGATAGAAGAAGGCATAGAGATTCAAACCAAAGGAATGGACAACATATTAAATGAAATAATTCTAGAAAACATCCCAGAGATGAAAGATGGATTGGATTGCCAAATCCTGGAAGCCTACAGGACCCCAAACATTCAAAAACATAATAGACCAAATCCAAGACATATAATTATGAAGATAGCCAACATACAGAACAAGGAGACAATATTAAACGCTTATAAGAGAAAGGAGGCAGATTACATTCAGGGGTAAACCAATTAGGTTAACGACTGATTTTTCATCACAGACTTTGAAAGAGAGAAGATTCTAGAACAATGTATTTCAAATGCTGAAAATTAATGGATTCCAACCAAGAACACTGTACCCAGCAAAATTAAGCTTCAGATTTGAAAATGAAATTAAAGTCTTTCATGATAAACAAAAGCTAAAAGAATATGCAGCCAGAAAACCAGCACTGCAAAGCATTTTGAGCAAAATACTACAAGAAGAAGAATTGAAAAATAGTGCCCAAAACTAACAGCAGGAGGTATTTCAGTAAAGGGGGAGGAAAATAACCAAAAAAGTAAAAACTAGCCAAACTAAAATATAATAAATAAATAAACATGACTGGAAGTACAAATCATATTTCAATTGTAACCTTAAATGTTAATGGCCAAAACTCACCAATCAAGAGACATGGGCTAGTAACGAGGAAAAAAAAAATCCAACAATATGTTGTCTTCAGGAGACCCATATTATAGGAAAAGACATACACAGGCTGAAGGTAAAAGTTTGGGAAAAATCATACCACTCACACGGCCCTCGGAAGCAAGAAGGAGTGGCCATACTCATATGGAATAAAATCAACTTCAAACCTAAGTAAATCAAAGGGATAAAGAAGAACACTATATTTTTTTAGAAGGAACCATCCACCAACAAGACTAACAATTATCAATTTGTATGCACCAAGCAATGGAATTGCAACGTTCATAAAACAAACTCCCCTCAAGTTCAAGAGTCACATAGACTACAACACAATAATTATGGGTGAATTCAACACAACACTCTTGGCATTGGACAGATCCTCTAGAGAGAAACTGAATAAAGAAACCATAGAACTCAGCAGCACAATCGATAACCTAGACTTAACAGATATATATAGAATATATCAACCATCATCAAGTGGATACACGTTCTTCTCAGTAGCAGCACATTGATCCTACTCAAAGATAGACCATATATTATGCCATAGGGCAATTCTTAGTAAATATAAAGTCATGGAAATAATACCATGCACCATATCTGATCATAATGGAATGAAACGGGAAATCAATGATAAAAGAAGGAAGGAAAAATTCTGCATCACATGGAAAATGAACAACACGCTACTGAAAGATCAATGGGTAACAGAAGACATAAAGGAGGAGATAAAAAAATTCTTAGAGACAAATGACAATACAGACACAATGTACCGGAATCTATGGGACACAGTGAAAGCAGTTTTAAGAGGGAAATTCATTTATTGGAGTTCTTTCCTCAAAAAAAGAAAAACCAGCAAATAAATGAACTCATGCTACACCTCAAAACCTAGAAAAGGAAGAGCAAAACAACAGCAAATGTAGTAGAAGACAAGAAATAATCAAATTTAGAGAAGAAATCAACAAAATTGAAACAAAGAAAAACATTGAAAAAATTGATAAAACTAAAAGTTGGTTTTTTGAAAAAATAAATAAGATCGACAGGCCCTTAGCCATACTAATGAACAGAAGAAGAGAGAGAACTCAAATTACTAAAATACGGGATGAAAAAGGCAATATCACAACAGACACTACAGAAATAAAGAAGATAGTTAGAAAGTATTGTGAAACACTATATTCCAATAAAATTGAAGATAGTGAAGGTATTGATAAATTTCTTAAGTCATACGATCTGCCCAGATTGAGTCAGGAAGACACACACAATTTAAACAGACCAATAACAAAGGAAGAATAGAAGAACCATCAAAGGACTGCCAACCAAAAAAAACCCTGGACTCGATGGGTATACAGCGGAGTTCTACAAAACCTTCAAAGAAGAACTAATACCAATATTATTCAAGCTATTTCAAGAAAAACAAAAAGAAAGAGCTCTTCCAAATTCATTCTATGAGGCCAACATCACCCTGATCCCGAAACCAGACAAAGACACTTTAAAGAAAGAAAACTACAGAACAATATCTCTAATGAACTTGGATGCAAAAATTCTCAATAAAATCCTGGCGAATCGAATACAGAAGCATATCAAAAAAATTGTGCTTCATGATCAAGTAGGATTCATCCCTGCGATGCAAGGCTGGTACAATATATGGAAATCAATAAATGTAATCCACCACATCAATAGACTTAAAGACAAGAACCATATGATCATCTCCATTGATGCAGAAAAAGCATTCGACAAACTACAGCATCCCTTTATGTTCAAAACACTATAAAAACTAGGGATAAAAGGAACTTACCTCAACATGGTAAAAGCTATATATGCTAAAAATCAGGCTAGCATCATCCTAAATAGAGAAAAGCTGAAGAAATTCCCTCTAAAATCTGGAACAAGACAGGAATGCCCTCTATCACCACTTCTATTCAATTAAGTTCTAGAAATAATAGCCAGAGCAATTAGACAGACAAAAGAAAATAAAGGCATAAAAATAGGAAAGGAAGAATTTAAATTATCGCTATTTGTAGATGACATGATAATATATTAAACAGACCCAAAATGGTCTACAAAGAAACGGCTTGAGTAAATAAATGAATTCATCAAAGTGGCAGGATATAAAATCAACACACATAAATCAAAGGCATTTTTGTATATCAGCAACAAAACTTCTGAAATGGAAATGAGGAAAACCACTCCATTCACAATATCCTCAAATAAAATAAAATACTTGGGAATCAACCTAACAAAAGAGGTGAAAGATTTATATAATGAAAACTACAGAACTCTAAAGAGAGAGATAAAAGAAGATCTTAGAAGATGGAAAAATCAACCCTGTACATGGATAGGCAGAAATAACATTATCAAAATGGCAATATTACCCAAAGTTCTCTACAGGTTTAAAGTGATGCCAATCAAAATCCCAACAGCATTTCTTGTAGAAAAAGATAAAGCAATCATGAAATTCTTATGGAAAAACAAAAGACCCAGAATAGCGAAAGCAACTCTAAGCAGTAAGTGTGAATCTGGAGTTATAGGGATATCAGAGTTCAAACTGTACTACAAAGCAATAGTACCAAACACAGTGTGGTACTGGTACCAAAAGAGGAAGGTGGACCAATGGTACAGAATAGAGGACACAGAAACCAATCCACAAAATTACAACTTTCTTATATTTGATAAAGGGGCTAAAAGCATGCAATGGAGAAAGAATAGCATCTTCAACAAATGGTGCTGGGAAAATTGGAAATCCATATGCAAATAAATGAAACTGAATTTCTTTCTCTTGCCATGCACAAGGGTTAACTCAAAATGGATCAAGAAGCTAGATATAAAATCAGAGACACTGCGTCTGATAGAAAAAAAGTTGGTTACGATCTTCATACTGTGGGGTCGGGCTCCAAATTCCATAATAAGACTCCCATAGCCCAAGAGTTAATAACAAGAATAAACAAATTGGACTTACTTAAACTATAAAGTTTTTTTCTCAGCAAGAGAAACAATAAGAGAGGTAAATAGAGAGCCTACATCCTGGGAACAAATTTTTACCCCTCACACTTCAGATAGAGCCCTAATATCCAGAAAATACAAAGAACTCAAAAAATTAAACAATAAGATAACAAATAATGTAATCAACAAATGGGACAAGGAACTGAACAGACACTTCACAGAGGAAGACATACAATCCATCAACAAGTACATGAAAAAATGCTCACCATCTCTAGCAGTCAGAGAAATGCAAATCAAAACCACCCTAAGATACCATCTCACTCCAGTAAGATTTGCAGCTATTATGAAGTCACAGAACAACAAGTGTTGACGAGGATGTGGGGAAAAGTGTACACTTGTACACTGCTGGTGGGACTGCAAATTGGTGAAGCAAACTTTGAAAGCAGAATGGAGATTCCTGGGAAAACTGGGAATGGATCCACCCTTTGAACCAGCTTTTGCCCTTCTCAGACTATTCCCTGAGGATCTTAAAAGAGCGTACTATAGGGATACTGCCACAACAATGATCATAGTGGCACAATTCAAAATAGGTAGACTGTGGAAACAAACTAGATGCCCTTCAATATATGAATGGATAAAAAAATGTGGCATCTATACACAATGGAGTATTATGCAGCACTAAAAAATGACAAAATCATAGAATTTGTAGGGAAATGGATGGCATTAGAGCAGATTATGCTAAGAGAAGGTAGCCACTCTTTAAAAAACAAAAGTCAAATGTCTTCTTTGATATAAAGAGAGCAACTAAGAATAGAACAGGGAGTAAGAACTTGAGGAAAAGATTAACATTAATCAAAGACGAGAGAGGAAAGCAAAAGGGAGAGAGAATGGAAACGATATGGAAATGGTAGGAGACCCTCAATGTTACACAAAATTACATATAAGAGGTAGTGAGGGGAAAGGGGGGTGGAATAGGGAGAGAAGTGAAAAACAGCAGATGAGGTAGAGAGGGAAGATGGGAGGGGAGGGGAGGGAAGATAGTAGGGGATAGGAAATGTAGCACAATACAACAGTCACTTATATGACATTTTGTAAAAATATGAATGTGTAACCATTGTGATTCTGCAACTCGTATTTGGGGAAAATTGGGAGTTCATAACCCAATTGAGTCAAATGTATGAAAGATGATATACCATGAGCTTTGTAATGTTTTGAACAACCAATAAAAAATAAATAAATAAAGGTTTAAAATTGAGTGGGAAGATATCAGCTAAAAAAGTGTTGAGATGCATTCATTTTGCTAAGCAGAAACTTTGTTTTGTTTAGTTGTATCTATCACAATTTTATTGTACCAGAAAACTGGTTTTAAAAATGCACATAATTGAGATTAAAGGTTAATCCACCTACCCTCCTGAAAAATTCATAGTATTTCCTATATTTTTCATATTTCATTTTTTAGTGAATATTTTGTCATGGACCAGTTCTAGTCTTAGGCTATTCTTCCAGAATACTAACTCAACTGACAAGTTGGTACAATGTGTTGGATTGTTCTTTTCATCTTTTATTTAATAGTTTCTAACTGATAATGTGTATTTTTTCTTATCTTTATTTGGACATACATACCCAACTGTATCTTTGCATTTTATGTTTTACTGGGAAAGAGACTCATCAAAAGCTCTGTATTATATGTATCAGTAATCAAACATTTAGAGATCGCAATTATTCTTAATTTTGCCTGAAAATATCTTTGTACCATTTTTCTTATAAAGATTTAGAATTATTAATACTGCCCCTACTGTAATAAGTAACTACTTACAAAAAGGATTAAACAATTGACTTTATATCAATTATGAATATGAAAATTACTAAAATAAGTATTTTTTAATTAACACACAATTGATAGAAATTGAAATCACAAGAAGGCCATTTGAAATGTCAGTGCATATGGTCCTTAAATAATAGGTTGTTCAAAAAAAATTTCTCTAATTCATAAGAGTTAATATGCCATATTACAACTTAATGTGATATAAAACCTTAAATTATCAGTATTGATAAATAAGAATGATACCTGTTAACTTAAACATGTTTATTTGATTTTCACTGTAAGATGTTAATTCTGGAAGACTTGAAAATTAAGAAAGACTTGGTATATATTATTTCTAACAGGCTAATCAAAGTAATTTTAAATATATATGTATATATATGTAATACATGTAAATGAATATAGATGCATATGTATAATAAATGTATTGTAATATATCAATCAGGTGATTATAATTTTTAAATTTTCTCAAGAAAATAGAATGACTATAAAATCAGTTTTAAATGTAAATTTCATAGCATACTAGTGTTTGTAATGACATGAGAGAAAAATACATAAGGAGGGAAAGTGAAAAAGAATAGAGAGAAGGGGGAAAACGATTAAGAAAGTGAGTAATGAAGAGGGTGAGGAGTGTTTGATGATAAGATAAAGTGGAGGAGCTGGGTTTCTGGCTCAGTGTTAACATGCTTGTCTAGCATGTGTGAGGCACTGGGTTATATTCTCATCACCACATACAAATAAATAAAATGAAGGTCTATGAACAACTGAAATGATAAAAAATTAAAAAGGAGAAATATTACCAAAATTCCAAGTTTTTATGAATGTTAAATAAAAAACAATTATGTTACATAGCCTTATGCAATTTCTAGACTCCCCAAAATAGTCATTAAACGTTAGATTATTAGTGCTATAACTGAAAATCTATTGCTCTTTCCTCTACATTCTGTGGCATGCTAGTGCTAAAATAAAGTGTATTATGACACCAAAAAAAAATCAAGTATTTCTACAGTAACTGACCCAGTTTAACATCAATGCATGAAGATTCCTATGGGATATAATGTGTATTTTGACGTTCATTTTCATTCAAAACTGGTACATTACTATTTCTCCAGTTTATGCACATGATAGGATGTATATTTCATCCACAATTTAGCAAATTTATACGCATTTGTTTTACTTTCCATCACTTCCTGCTTCAGAACACATGGATTACTCCATGTTTCTTGAGTGCTCTTTTTAAGAGACTTCTTTATAAACACATTATTTTTGATTTCCATTATCAATTTTGAAGCAAAACTCACACAACCGTCATGATAAACCATAACCCTAATATTATCATTAGATATAAAACTGGTTGGAATGAATGATTGTATTTCAATATAAGATTTCTTGTATACTTTCAGATATCAATTTAATCCATTATGTAAAGTGTAACCAGTAATATTATTTATTCACATTATGGTCTATTCATGCATTATCTCTATATTGATAGACACAGGGTACACCTCTGTGTACGCCCAATAATAATTTGTATATCTTCAAAATATTGCTCCCAGAAATGGTGGAAGAAATACTCATGTCAACTGATTTATACATACATTTTATCACAGTAGTATTCTGGACACAAAATGCAAAGGTCACACTTAGGATTCTCCCAAAAGCCTAAATGGAAAGTGAACATGGATTACTAAACTCATCCATGTCCAGGTTGCCTAATGCTATCAAGTGTCAATCATATTGGTGACTACATATGTGTTTCTTCTGAAGATTACATTTTCAATCTCAACCCTGTTGAGAATGTCTAAACCTATGACTCATTTTATAATTTGCCTGATTTCTTAATCTCTATTGATATCTGCTTTCCTACTATTTTTCCCAGTTCATCATTGTGACTGACTTTTCACATGTGCTGACATATATATTCAATCTCTACCCGACACCCTATTGCTAAAGAACTTTTGGTCCAAATCCTATACTCAATCTTCTTCCTAAACCTACCGACTATCTTCCTAATCCTAGCGACAAATCCTTTTTGACTGGATGTTCTCTTCGTTATTCAATCATCCAAGGTGCAAATTCCTGTTCCATTCTATATCGCTTTATCTGAGACATATGTGCAGTACATAAGTCAAAGCTAATTAAACCACTCAAGGGGCAAATGCCCTTCTGGGCTTCAAATCATACCTAGATTTCTTTTTCCATACTTATATTTCACCCACAAGTTAGCAAAATTATTTGCATTTTTGTCACTTTCAATTACTTCCTACTTCAGAACACATGCATTCCTCTATGTTTCTTGACTGGTCTTTTCATGAGACTTCTTTCCAAACACATTATTTTCCATTTCCATACTCACTTTTGAAGCAGAACTCACACACCTTTCATGATAAAATATAACCCTAATATTACCATTAGATGTATAACTCATTGGAATGAATGATTCTATATAAATATAAGATTTCTTATATATTTTTAAATATCAATTCTATCAATCCATTATTTAACGTGGAATCAGTTATATTATTTATTCACAGTATTGTCAATTCATGCATTACTTCTATATTCATAGACACAGGGTACACCTCTGTGTACGCCCAATAATAATTTGTATATCTTCAAAATATTGCTCCCAGAAAGGGTGGAAGAAATACTCATGTCAACTGATTTATACATACATTTTATCACAGTAGTATTCTGGACACAAAATGCAAAGGTCACACTTAGGATTCTCCCAAAAGCCTAAATGGAAAGTGAACATGGATTACTAAAATCATCCATGTCCAGGTTGCCTAATGCTCTCAAATGTCAATCTTATTGGTGACTACATATTTGTTTCTTCCTAAGATTATATATTGAAACTCAACCCTGTTGATAATGTCTAATCCTATCACTCACTTTATACTTTGCCTGATCTCCTAATGTCTCTATTGATATCTGCTTTCCTACATATTTTCTGCATTTCATCATTGTGACTCATTCTTCACATGTGCTGACATTTACATTCACTCTCTAACCGAAACCCTATTGCTAAAGAACTTTTGGTCCAAATCCTATACTCACTCTTCTTCCTAAACCTACGGACTATATTCCTAATCCTACCGACTATCCCTTTTTGACTGGATGTTCTATTCTACATTCAATCATCCAAGTAACGGTCGGGCGAGCGTCGGAAGAAGAGACCACCAAGTGTCTATCTCATGTAACAGCAATGGGTTTATTGGGGGTCCAGCATGCTGGGGCTCAGAGTTCACTTGAAAAGAGTAGAGAGCCCTGAGAACAGCTTAAGCAGATGTTATAGACTTTTCCTTGCGAGTGCAGGGAGGGAAGTTAATTGATGTGTCAGGGCGAGTGTTCAGTTTGCATGCAACCTGGTGGGGGAGTACATTCTGCAGTTTGGCAGTTGTGGACAGCACATTCTGGGAACAAGATTGGCAAAAATTTCTCAAGATTTCAACAGTGTTTTGTTAAGTGTACAGAAAAACAGGAAGTGACAACTACATATTTTATTAACCTTTCATTCGACACTTCTTTTTCTGGCTACTTTTAATCATAAATATGATCATTGGGTGGTGTCACATTCCATGTCTGCTAGTGGGGTATTACCATTAGTTTAACTTGTCCAATTTGAGCCTGGAGAAAATAAATTACATGGTTGAGCAAGCAGGATTTTATAGTTAGCAATAATGTGAGGATTATTATTGGACCCGCCAGGGTTGATAAATGCGTAGTTAACCAGGGGGACTTTGTGAACCAAGATTCAAACCACCCTTTTTGGGCCTCTCTCTCTCGTTGACACTCTTCAAGTCGTCATTTTAATTTACTCATAGATTTTTTTACAACTCCAGTATGGTTGGCATAAAAACAACATTCTTCCATCAATGCAAAACAAAGGCCCTCTTCTCTCATGAAGAGAAATTCCAATCCTCGACTGTTCTGTAAAACAACTTCAGAGAGATAGGTTAAAGATTCCTGCAATGCTGTGATGGAGGTTTCTAATATCTTTAAGTTTTGGCCTATTGCTGCTTCTATTTGGGTCATTTGTTTTGTCCCATGGACCAAGGCAGTGGTTCTTGTGCCCACCCCTGCAGCAACATGTATTCCTAATAGGATGGCTAAAGTGAGGGATATATGTTCCCAGTGGAACCAGGTTTTATGCCCCCCTATTTGATCTTCAAATGAACCTGTGTCATGATAGAGCACTCTGGGAAACATTTGCACAACTACACAATTAATCACATCTTTTGACCACTTCATGAAAACATAAACAATGTTTTAAGTATTTAGAATTATACTGTTGTAGGGATGGACAAGGCAAGGCACCTAAGATAGTACCAAAGACAGGAAAACAGTCCTATTTGTTTGCAACCATATTCAGAGGGCATTACTTCTGTTGTAATCAATTAAATCCCCGGAATCCCAAGTTTAGGTAGTTTCAGAATTTTGTACCCAACATATAAGGGAAGGGGCTCAGAAGTTCACAGTCTTAAGAAGTTCACAAGAAGCCATTTGTCTTCTTTTTTTTTCCTCTGTTCTGGGAAAGTTAACCTTCCAAGGACACCTGGGTGAGGGAGAGCTTTATATTCCCTTTATTTTTCCCCCTGCCAACTGTTACCATGGAGCCCAGTTGGTAACTTCTTTATCTTACAAATGTAGCCATCTATGTGAAGCCTCAGCTCAAGGCCAAGGCCTTGTTCACATATTTTGTGAAAAATTAGTATGGGGGTGTCTAGCTTAGGATTGCAGATTTTTTTAGCCAGTGGCCAAGTAGAATAGGGCAACATGAAAAGTGGAATTTTATCTACTTAGAAATCTTTTATTGGGACTCTTTTGCTGAAATTCCTAAATTCAGCTATGTTGGAGATTTCTGGAGAAGGTCAGTTAAGACTTTTCTGTGGGCCTGGTACAGAGGGGGAAGACGGGGAAGGAATGGCTGTGAGCAGTTCCGTGGATCTGAGAATGAGGTAGGAGAAATGTAAAAGAATAATGGAAAAGGGGTTTTGGATTTTTCTAGGAACAAATCTTGAGCAGTAAAACAGGTACAGCAGAGGGTAAGATGGGAGTTAGTATCCCAAAAAGCATTTGAGGGACTTTAAATACTTAGTAACATGTTTTCAGTGATGAAAAAGCAACTTTAAAGGCCATTTACATTGCATATTGGATAAGGGTGTGAGGGCTCTTCTCAGCTGGTTTGGGCTTTGTGTTAGGTAGTAAGAGGACCTGGTGGGACCCAGTGCGGGCAATGACAGGAGAAGAGAGGAGTGAGTTGGTTGAGGTGTACCTCAGTACCTGCTACCTCAAGAAGGGGGCAACGGTCTTAGAACAGGCGGAGGTTTGGGTTTTTGATCTAGTAATTGGAGGGGAGAAATCAGGTTGCATAGGTGAGAGTAAGAGCAGAGAGTCTGGAGCAGAAGGCTGAGGGTGAGGATCTATTGGAGAAGCATAGTTCAGGATGTGAGCAAAGTAGGGAAAAGGCCTCCACATAGGGGAATCTCCTTTTACCCTTTTCAGCACTTGCAGAAGTTAAAAAGGTCACGCAGAATTTGAGGATCCAGAGACCCCTCTGGGGGCCATCAATTTTGGTTATCTAATTGGTAATATGGCCAATGTTGTGTACAGAATTTGATAAGGAGTTTGGGTTCCATCAAGCAGTCCCTGTATGCTCACATCCTCATGACTTACAGAAGAAGCCGGGTTTCCCCAAACACAGCCTTGACTGTTTGTGGCTTTGATAGTCCGCCGGGCAAACATAGTAATCTAGGCTAGCCAACCTGCATCTGGCTCGCGTGTCCCTACATCCATAATATTTGTTTCCATTATCTATGGTAGAGAAGGGATTTAATGGAATTTTAGTGGGATCCACTTCATCAGGGATATCCCAATGGAAAAGACCTATAGCCAGCTGACAAATGTTTCTGTGGAGAGATGGCAACCATGTCCCTAAGTGGGCTGTATGCGAGATAGACCATACTTCTTGTCCAGTAAGATTTGTGATCAGCCATCGCTGCTGAATGGGCTGATGAGGGTTAGGACTACTGGTGGTCAAGGGGAGAGTCTATTGCCTTATCCACATGGCAAATACACAATTTGAAAGCGTTACCAGTCTTTTACAGTTTCCAGCCAGAGTCTGGACAGGGCACAGGCTTGAGATGAGAGGTATGGATCCAGGAAGTGATTCTGTCTACCTTTACTGCTGTAGGTGTTATAAGTAGCACCTGCTATGGTCCCTTCCAGCAGGGTTCCAGGGATGACACCTGTTGTCGTCTAATGTAGACAAAGTCTCTTTCTTGATATTGATGTTGATTCCCCTCGTCACCGGGTTGGTAGGCAGTGTCCATCTGTCTTCACAGGTATCTATGTGGCTCTGGGTGAAAGACAATATCTCTAACTTTTTAAATTAGTGGGAAGTAGAAAGATCCTTCTAGGGTCCATCCAAATCCAAAGGTGAGCCATTCTGACGCACAGAGAGTCTGCTAGGTCCAGCATTTTACTGAAAAAGAAAGATTCTGATCCCTTAAGAAAACTTTGTTGCAGTGAACAAGGGTCAGAGACAGAGGCATTGAAGTGCTCTGTCCCATAATGAAAGATACACAAACAGTAAAAGCAACAACACATGACACAGACAAGACAAGACAATAAAGACAGGATATGGAAGTCCAACACTGAGACCAGGACTGAGTAGTTGGCAAAACCCGATGGGTTGGCAATACCGAATCTGAAACAAAATATCACTGAGTCATGGAGACTATTGTTCCTCGATTTTCTGAGTCCTCTATGACGTCCCCCAGGGACTTGGCCTGTGGCTCTGTGACATGACTGTCAGCCACCATCGGAGAGAGCTCACGCTCTTCATCGACATCCATTTTGCCAAGCCCTGACCTGAAACCTGAAACCAGAAAGAGGCACCTTACTTACCCCGAGAGGAGTTCGTTGGGGTCGCTTGTCCACGGCTGCCGGATCTCGGTGGAACCTCCATATGTAAAGGTCCGGTGACAATCGGGTGAAGAGACCACCAAGAGACTGTCTCATGCAAAGCAAAGGGTTTATTGGGGGTCCAGCATGCTGGGGCTCAGAGCACACTTGAATAGAGCAGAGAGCCTTGAGAACAGCTTAAGCAGAGCTTATATATTTTCCTAGGAGAGGGCAGGGGGGGAAGTTTATTGATGGGTCCGGGCAAGTGAGCGGTTTGTGTGCAACCGGTTGAGGGAGTACATTCTGCAGTTTGGCAGTTTTGGACAGCACATTCTGGGAATAAGACTATCAAAAAGTTCTCAAGATTTCAACAGTGTTTTGTTAAGCATACTGAAAAACAGAAAGTGACAAGTACTTATTTTATTAACCTTTCACTGCGAACTATACTTTTCCAGAATTCCTAATGTTTCTATTGTGTTTGTTAAAGTTCATTTTTATTCAAACCTGGTACGTAATTATTTCTTCAGTTTATGGACATCATTAGATATATCCATTCATTCACAAGTTCACAAATTTATAAACATTTGGTTCACTTTTAATCACTTCCTCCTTTGGAAGACATATATTCCTCCATGTTTCTTGACTGGTCTTTTTACTAAACTTCTTTCTAAACATATTATTTTCGATTCCATAATCATTTTTGAAGCAAAACTCACACACTATTCATGATAAATGATAACCCTAACATTACCATTAGATATATAACTGGTTGGAATGAATGTATGTATATCAATATAAGATTTCCTATATATTTTCAGATATCAATACAATCCATTATTTAAATTTGGAAAAAGTTATATAATTTATTCACAGTAGGGTCTATTAATGCATCATCTCTATATTCATCAAAACAGGGTAAACCTATTAGTATCCCCAGTACTAATTTATAAGTTTTCAAAATATTGCTCACAGAAATGGTGGAAGAAATACTCATGTCACCTTAGCTACATATACATATTATCACAGTAATATTCTGGACACAAAATGCAAAGGTCACACAGAACATAATTTAAGCTATGTATCCCAATCAAGGGCCCAAAGTCCTTCTGGGCTTCAAATATTACCTAGATTTCTGTTTTCATACTTATATTTCACCTCCATATTCTTATAAATATTGCAGGTTCCCAATATCATTATTCATCCAGCAAAATGATTCGTAACCCAAATCGAACATGCTATTAACCCTAACCATTCTGTAAACTGAGATTGTTCACTCAATCTCACTTTACAGAAGAGCAGGGACAAAGTTAGTATTACAATACAGGAAGTTAGGAGATCTTTCACCTGCTGAGTACCTCAAAATCCATGCAGAAATGATCCCTGGAGAAGACGTAGGCAGCTATGAAGGACCTGAAACAGCAAAAGTCATCTTCCTTTGCAAACCACCCGATCAGGATGAAAGGATGTGTCTCAATCAGCCTATCTCTTATTAATGTAGGGATGATGTATGAAACCAGGCATGTGTGGAGAGCTGTTCCCAGGTGCCTATGTTTCTATACCATTCTAACTTGTGAAAGTGTCACAGGAAATAGAGGCTGCCTCCTTTTCCTGAGACACTAGGAAGCAACTGTTATGACAAAGTGGTGGCCAAGACAGTGGCCTCATTCATTTTCTGAAGGAAGTGACCTCACCTCACTTCCTTGGTGATGGAAATCTCTGAATTTTGTGATCCAAGAAGCCAGGCACCCAGAGCCAGTCCCAGTCCCAATCCAAGTGGGCTCACTTGTTTGGATTTACCAAGAGGCTAGATAAATACCAAGAAATTTTTGAAATTCCCATGACCAGATGGTATTGGAGAACATTTGGATGCACTTTTACTGATCATGAGTGTACCAGACAGTGCCTTGATTGACTGGGATTTATGACAATGGTGTAGAACAGAGATGCTATTAAGTTGGACCCTCCTGAGTAGTGAGCCCTGAGCTGTGGTGTGCAGGTGTGTGATGAATCATCTGTGGTTGCGCCATGTGGATTTGCCATTGATTTCCAAATGGCTTGTCACTGACATGGTGCAGTGACCAGACACTTATATGTAAAGGTGTCTTGTTAAATTGATAGTTTTCAGGCCAATGTGCAGAATCAGGTTGCTATAGACAAGGGGGAAAGCTATGTGGGAATGAAACTTGGTTGGTGCATTCTCTTGTAGACCCTGAAAAACCACAAGTGACAAAACTCCCTCCAGCACTGTGTTCCAGTTGAACCCCTTGTATTTCGTGAGGCAAATAGCAAACTCCCAGTGCTGCAGCAGGAAACACCACGAAAAGTGGAGGATGAACAAAAGGCTTCACAGTCCACACGGGGAGACACTTAGACCCCAGTGGCCACAGTTTACATACAAAGAGAGAATTCAGCACTGCTGCCTCATGTGCATTGGAAAGCAAGAAAGAATGTCCTCCAGGTCACATAGATGCAGACCCAGCTTTGATGATCTCACTACAAAGGAAGCTAAAGCTACTGACAACAACATATATTTCAAGTGCCCATCCTCAGAGGAAGTTTCTCTAGAAGTCTTTAGGCCAGCACACCTCCATATTTGTGGAGTGTTTACCCTGTACCTTACTTTGGGATACTCCTCTACCACCTCCAAGTTTGTGACCTCCTAAATATTTTCCATTCCAGATATGTATTTACAGATTTTCTAACTCTTCTCCTCTAATTGTTTCTTATTTGGGAGATGGTAACGTCAAGGCATTGTTCTGGATGAAAGTGGGAAGATTTTTGTGTAGCACATATTTGTATACACATTGGATTCATTTTCCAATTTTCCATTCCAAAAACTGAATCCCTGACACTAACACGTACCCTACAAAACTCTGACTACTAATCCTAATATGATGGAGAAAAATGACCCAAACCGAATAGAAAAACAAGCAGTTCTGAAGAGGCATGGTGTATAGTCGGACTTGCCTTTTGCATGATAAAGTGTAGGTGTTATAAACCTAGTCAATTTTTAATTGAAATAGTTCTCCATGTGTTTTTTTCCTTTGATATTTATTGTTTGTTCTTCAAAACATTACATTGTTCTTGACATGTCATATTTCACACTTTGATTCAAGTAGGTTATGAACTTCCATTTTTCCCCGTATACAGATTGCAGCATCCCATCAGTTACACATCCACTGTTTTGCATATTGCTATACTAGTGTCTGTTGTATTCTGCTGCCTTTCCTGTCCTCTACTATCTCCCATCCCCTCCCCTCCAATCCTCTCAATGTACCCCATCTGCTGTAATTCATTTCTTCCCCTTGTTTTCGTCCCCTTTCCGCTCACTTCATCTTGTATTTAATTTTGTATAACCATGAGGGTTTCCTTCCATTTCCATGCAATTTTGCTTCTCTTTCCTTTTCCCTCCCACCTCTCACCCCTGTTTAATGTTAATCATCTTCTCATGCTCTTCCTTCCAACTCTGTTCTCAGTTACTCTCCTTATATCAAAGAAAACATTTGGCATTTGTTTTTTAGTGATTGGCTATCTTCACATAGCATAATACGTTCTAATGCCATCCATTTCTCTGCAAATTGTATGATTTTGTCATTTTTTAATGCAGAGTAATACTCCATTGTGTATAAATGCCACATTTTTTAATCCATTCATCTATTGAAGGGCATCTAGGTTGGTTCCACAGTCTTCCTATTGTGAATTGTGCTGCTATGAACATAGATTTATCAGTGTCCCTGTAGCATGCTCTTTTTGGGTCTATAGGGATTAGACCGAGAAGGGGAATTGCTGGGTCAAATGGTGGTTCCATTCCCAGCTTTCCAAGAAATCTCCCTACTGCTTTCCAAATTGGCTGCACCAATTTGCAGTCCCACCAGCAATGTACAGGTGTACCCTTTTCCCCACATCCTCGCCAGAACTTGTTGTCTTTGGACTTCATAAAGGCTGCTAACCTTACTGCAGTGAAATGGTATCTTAGGGTGGGTTTGTTTTGCATTTCTGTGAATGCTCGAGATGGTGAGAATTTTTTGATGTACTTATTGATTGATTGTATGTCCTCCTCTGAGAAGTGTCTGTTCAGGTCCTTGGCCCATTTGTTGATTGGGTAATTCATTTTCTTATTGTTAATTTTTTTGATTTCTTTGTATAACTCTGGATATTAGGGCTCTATCTGAAGTGTGAGGAGTCAAGATTTGTTCCTAGGGTGTAGGCTCCCTTTTTACCTCTCTTATTGTTTCTTTTTCTGAGAAAAATCTATTTAGTTTGAGTAAGTCCAGTTTGTAGATTCTAGTTATTAACTCTTATGCTATGGGTGTCCTATTGAGGAATTTGGAGCCCGACCCCAAAGTATGTAGATCATAGCCAAAGATTTCTTCCATCAGATGCCGTGTCTCTGATTTGATATCAAGCTCCTTGATCCATTTTGAGTTAACTTTTTTGCATGGAGAGAGAAAGGGATTCAGTTTCATTTGTTACATATGGAATTCCAGTTTTTCCAGCACCATTTTTTAAAGATGCTATCCTTCCTTCATTTCATGCTATTAGCTCCTTTATCAAATATAAGATAGCTGTAATTTTGTGGATTGATTTCTGTGTCCTCTATTATGTACCATTGGTCCACCCACCTGTTTTGGTACCAGTACCATGCTCTTTTTGTTACTATTGCTCTGTAGTATAATTTGAGGACTTGTATCGCTATACCGCCTGATTCACACTTTCTGCTTAGAGTTGTCTTTGATATACTGGGTTTTGTATTTTTCCATATGAAATTCATAATTGTTTTATCTATTTCTACAAGAAATGCCCTTGGGATTTTGATTGGCATTGCATTAAACCTATAGAGAACTTTTGGTAATATCGCCATTTTGATGATGTTAATTCTGCCTATCAATGAACAGGGTATATTTTTCCATCTTGTAAGATCTTCTTCTATTTCTCTCTTTATTGTTCTGTAGTTTTCATTGTGTAAGTCTTTCACATCTTTTGTTACGTTGATTCCCAAGTATTTTATTTTTATTTTGAGGATATTCTGAATGGAGTGGTAGTCCTCATTTCCATTTCAGAGGATTTGTTGCTGATATACAGGAATGCCTTTTATTTATGATTGTTGATTTTATATCATGCCACTTTGCTGAATTCATTTACTAACTCTAATAGTTTCTTTGTAGACCCTTTGGGGTCTGCTTGGTATAGAGTCATGTCATCTGCAAATAGTGATAATTTAAGTTCTTCTTTTCCTAATTTTATGCCTTTAATTTCTTTCATTTGTCTAATTTCTCTGGCCAGTGTTTCGAGAACTATGTTGAACAGAAGTCGTGAGAGAAGGCATCCCTGTCTTGTTCCAGATTTTAGAGGGAATGCTTTCAATTTTTTCACAATTCAGAATGATACTAGCCTGAGGCTTAGCATAGATTGCTTTTACAATATTGAGGTATGTTCCTGTTATCCCTAGTTTTTCTAGAGTTTTGAACATAAAGGGATGCTGTACTTTGTTGAATACTTTTTCTGCATCTATTGGGGTGATCATATGGTTCTTATTTTTAAGTCTATTGATGTGGTGAATAACATTTATTGATTTCCGTATATTGAACCAGCCTTGTATCCCAGGGATGAACCCTACTTGATCATGTTGCACAATTTTTTAAATATGTTTTTGTATCTGATTCGCCAGAATTTTATTGAGGATTTTTGCATCTAGGTTCATTAGAGATATTGGTCTGTAGATTTGTTTCTTTGAAGTGTCTTTGTCTGTTTTATGAATCAGGGTGATATTGGCCTCCTAAAATGAATTTGGAAGTTCTCTCTCTTTTTCTATTTCCTGAAATATCTTGAAAAGTACTGGTATTAGTTCCTCTTTAAAGGTTTTGAAAAACTCTGCTGTATACCCATTCGGTCCTGTTCTTTTCTTAGTTGGTAGTCATTGGATGGTTTCTTCTATTTCCTCAATTAATATTGGTCTGCTTAGGTTGTCTATATCCTCCTGACTCAATCTGGGCAGATCATATGACTTAAGAAATTTATCAATGCCTTCACTATCTTCTAATTTATTGGTGTATAAGGATTCAAAATAATTTCTGATTATCTTCTGTATTTCAGAAGTGTCTGTTGTGATATTGCCATTTTCATCCAGTATGATAGTAATTTGAGTTCTCTCTCTTCTTCTCTTTGTTAACATGGCTAAGAGTCTGTCAATTTTATTTATTTTTCAACTTTTAGTATTGTCAAATTTTTCAATTGATTCTTTTGTTTTGATTTTATTAATTTCAGCTCTGATTTTAATTATTTCTTGCCTTCTACTTCTTTTGCTGTTGTTTTGCTCTTTTTTTTTCTAGGATTTTGAAATGAACTATGAGATCATTTATTTGTTGTTTTTTTCTTTTCTTTTTTTAAGGAAAGAACTCCAAGCAATGAATTTTCCTCTTAGAACTGCTTTCAATGTGTCCCATAGATTCTGATATGTTCCGTCTGTCTTTTTCATTTATCTCTAAGAATTTTTTATTTTCCTCCTTGATGTCTTCTATAACCCATTGATCATTCAGTACGTATTGTTCATTCTCCAAGTGATGCATGAAGTTTCCTTCCTTCTTTTATTGTTGATTTTTCAGTTTCATTCCATTATGATCAGATAAGATGCCTGGTATTATCTATACTCCTTTATATTGTCTAAGAGTTGCCATGTGACATAATATATGATCTATTTTTGAGAGGTATCCATGTGCTGCTGAGAAAAAAGTGTAACTGCTTGATGTTGGGTGGTATATTCTATATATGTCTATTAAGTCTATGTTATTAATTGTGTTATTCAGTTCAATAGTTTCCTTATTCAACTTTTGTTTGGAAGATCTGTCCAGTAGTGAGAGAGGTGTGTTGAAGTCTCCCATGATTATTGTATTGTGGTCTATCAGACTCTTGAACTTGAGAAGAGTTTTTTTTTATGAACATAGCTGAACCATTGTTTGGGGCATATATATTTATGATTGTTATGTCTTGTTGGTGTATGGTTCCCTTGAGCAGTATGTAGTGTCCCTCTTTATCCCTTTTGCTTAACTTTGGCTTGACATCTATTTTATTTGATCTGAGTATGGACACTCCTGCTTGTTTCCGAAGTCCATATGAGTGATATGATTTCTCCCAACCTTTCAACTTCAGTCTATGTTTCTCTTTTCCTATCAAATGCATCTCCTGCAGGCAGAAAATTGTTGGGTCTTCTTTCGTGATCCATTCTACTAGCCTGTGTCTCTTAATTGGTGAGTTTAATCCATTAACATTTAGGGTTACTATTGAGATATGGGTTGTTATTCCAGCCATATTTGTTTATTAATGTTACTAACCATGTTTTTTTTTTCCTCTTTGATTATTTTTCCCCCCTTTACTGTACTACCTCCCACTGTTGGTTTTCATTGTTATTTTCCATTTCGTCTTCCTATAATGTTTTGCCAAGGATCTTTTGAAGAAAGGGTTTTCTAGCTGCAAATTCTTTTAACTTTTGTTTTTCATGGAAGGTTTTAATTTTATCTTCCATCCTGAAGCTTAAATTCGCTGGATACACAATTCTTGGTTGGAACCCAATTTCTTTCAGTGTTTGAAAAATGTTATTCCAGGATTTTCTAGCTTTCAGAGTCTGTGTTGAAAGATCAGCTGTTATCCTGATTGGTTTACCCCTAAATGTAATCTGCTTCCTTTCTCTTGTAGCTTTTAAAATTCTCTCTTTATTCTGTATGTTTGGCATCTTCATTATAATATGTCTAGGTCTTTATCTCTTATGATTTTGCACATTCGGCATCCTGTAGGCTTCTATGATTTGGGATTCTGTCTCATTCTTCATGTCTGGGAAGGTTTCTCATATTATTTCATTGAATAGATTGCTCATTCCTTTGTTTTGCACCTGTATACCTTCCTGTATCCCAATTACTCTTAAGTTTGGTCTCTTCATGTTATCCCATATTTCTTGGATTTTCTGCTCATGGTTTCTTAACAGTCTTGCTGAGCTGTCTATGTTCTTTTCAAGTTGAAATACTTTGTCTTCATTGTCTGATGTTCTATCTTCTACGTGATCTACTCTGCTGGTAGTATTCTCAATTGAGTTTTTAAGTTGGTTCATTGCTTCCTGCATTTCTATGATTTCTGTTTGTTTTTTTTTTATAACCTCTATCTCCCTGTATAGTTGATCTTTTGCTTCTTGGATTTGTTTATGTAATTTATTGTTGAAGTGATCTTTCATTGTCTGATTTTGCTGTCTAATGTCTCCCTGTTGACTCAGATCATCGGAAGGAAGTATATCCTAAATTCTTTATCTGACATTCCATCTGCTGCAGATATTACCTCTTCTAATGTTGAGTTGACCTGCATTGCTTGTGGTCCTTTCTTTCCTTGTCTTTTCCTACTGTTCGCTTTTTTTTTCTGTTTGGTGGAACTTTTGTG